>NW_021636163.1:0-48288 GCF_004799145.2 Neltuma alba | reverse complement strand
GCCCAAATATATAGTCAAAAGCTGACTAAGAAATAAAATATATTAACTGTGTCAAACAACCCATGAAATTTTTGTGATTTTTGAAGTAAAAAATATAATTAATTATATGTACAGAAAAAAAACAGCTATATGAGCTGAGACGATGATAATATTTTCTGTTCTTTGTTTTTTTTTCCTCATAAAAATAGAAGTTTTGATTTCCATTCACAGTTTCGCATGCTTTCTCAAATTGAAATAAAAAAAAATGAATGTTGTACAAATATAGTTGGTATAAAATTCCAATTTTTCCTGGGAAAAAATTTTAATTTCTGATTCTTCTAAATTCTAATGACATTTTTTAACAGAAAATTTGCTTTAAAATTTTTTTAAAATTCTCGCTTTTCATGAAAATTCTTCAAAAAAGATTTTAAAAAGTGTAATGCTTTGCAATTATTTAAAATAACTAAATATCAAAATATGAATTTTAAAAAAAATACTGAATTGCTGCTAATTAATAAACTTACTGCATAATATATTAGTAGTTTTAGTCATTCACTACAATTGTATATTGTAAAACAAAAATTTTGAAATTTTTTATTTGACAGTGAGTTAAAAATTTAATTCTTGTAATTATAAAAAAAAAAAAAGACATGAGCATCAATGTTATGCATCTCTACTCAACTCATAAAAAATTCCAGCAAAATAATCAAATATTTAGAAGAAATGTTCAAAAAATTTCTACATATTTTTATCATTTCCTACAATTTTTAATGTTTTTATTACAAGATAACATTTTTTATTAAACTCATTGCTACATTGTATAATTTAGTCTCATTAAAAGCCTTTAATATATACTTTTCTCATGAAAATGATAGGCAAAGATGATCCAATATTAATATAACTTAATGATTTTATTTTTTAAAACATAAGTTTTTTTTCAATTTTAAAAAATGGTATCGAAATTTAATAAGTGGTATCAGAACATAATCAGAGCTCTAATAAGTATGGATAATTACAACATCATAATACAATCTAATACCCTCTAAATTCTTTAATTCTACCTCCAACTACGTTTCAATTGCTCTATTCTTTATAAAATTTACTTTATTAAATTCAAAAAAATTAGTTTAATAAATAATATTAAAACACAATAAAAATTCTTAATGATAGTGACAATGTTACAATTTTATACTTTTTTTAACAAGTATTATATCATTTTTACTTGACAATATCTTAATTGATCTTTCTGATTATATGTTAATTGAGATTTTAAAAAAAATATCAATCAAATTGTTAATATAATTGTAATATGTGTGCAAAGATGAATATGTGTCATCTAGGGTTTAAATTTGATTCAAAAACAATTCAAATGGAGTCAACAAATCCTGTTCTCCTCCTCCAAAATGTTGCTACCAAATATATTTATCTATATTTAGTGACCACAATCAACTCGATATATTTCAAATCCCGTTAATAAATCTTCAATGAGAGCTTGCATTGTTGGTTCTACTAACGGTGGTAATGATAGGTTACATGTATCTTCTTTCTTAGTACGCAATACAAAATTAGAAAAGTTCAACCAATAGTTCTAAGAAATGAAGTTAATTGCTTTTGGATTTTGGGTTTGGTCAAAGAGATAATAATTATATAGTGATGTTCTATGTCTCTAAGGGAAGTTTGTTTATTAGATGGAGACTTTTTTTTACTATAGATAAGGTCATCTTTTTGTAAGAAAGTAGAATTTTTTGAATTTGAGAGTTTATTGAAAAATATCGTATTTAATTGTGAGAGTATGTTAGTTTGGTATACAAAATTGATATAACAATTTTTAAATTGGGATGATGTATAGAAAAAAAAATTATAGAGACTCTCACAAAATTATTATTACAATATTAAACAATAAAAATAAAAAAACTACAAAATACATTTTCATCATAATTTTGAATGGTTTACATTTTAACACTTTTATTTGTTTATTATTAATTATTATTATTATTATAGGAGGAGGGAGGAGTTGAGTTCTCAAATCCCTAATGTTTTCACTTTATGTAAAGAAGTAAATCTCTTTTTATCTTTTAAATAAACGAATGTATGCTTTGGATTTAAGGGAAAGTATGATAGGATAGACTCTTGATGATGAAAACTTAGCTATCATTGCTCTTAAATTGATTAGGAGTTTTGAAAATCTCTAAGTCTGATAAAACTCCCAAGTGATCACTTGGATTCAATATTTTAATTAATGAAAACTCATTTTAATCAAATTGATTAACATGTTTTAAAATATTGTTAACCACTGCAAAAAAAATGCTTTTAATGACCGAATTTAGCAACAAAATTTTTTATTTAGTGATGGAATTTGTGATGGATTAGCAACGGAATAGAAATTCCGTCACTAATTAGCCACGTATTAGTGATGAAAATTCTGTCGCTAATTACTGACGGAAATTTTCTGTCACTAATCCATTGTTAATTCTTGACAAAAATTTCTGTCGCTAACCTAATTTTTGGAAAAAAAAATTTAAATGCCATGCGTCATGTGCGCACGTGCAGCTTTACTAGTTGAGCTGCAATGAACCTGTTGATTTACCATGTAAAATTAAATATATATAATATTATTTTACACAAATAATTTTATGCACATATGTATTATTAAAAAGTAAAAATATACTATATGATAATTTTAATCATAACTATTTTAATGAAAAAACAATTTTTAAATATTTGTTTTATAATATTTTATTTTTTAAAAAAATATTTTTAATATAATTTTAATTTCTAACGACACTAATTTTGAATTTTAAATCATAAATAATTTTTTAATAAATATTTTTTAAATTGTTTTTAATTAACATTGATAAGATATACAATTTAATTATATATGTATTATATTATGTTATGTTATATTATCTGATGTTACATTATATTATATTATCTAATGTGTTTATATATTTGAAAAAAATCATTTACAATTAGTCAAAAAATCTTGTTATTCAAAAAATAACTACTATAATAAAATCTAATAAATTATTCTATAAAAAAAATTAAATGATTTGAATAGATTATGATAATCAGTATTCTCTTACTTGTATATATATCCTATGTAATTTATTTTCTTAAAATTCTTTATATATACCATTTGTTTTTGTATTGAAGACCAAAATCAATCTATATCATAGGTATTAATTATATTATAATTAAATTTTATTATATAATGATTGAAATTCAAAATTCACTTTAATATTAGTTTGCGTTCATATAAATTATTTTTTGTTTTTGAATTTCTATCATATATTATATATTTCAATATGTTGTACAAATGATAAAATTATTTCTTTCTTATATTAGTTTGTATAAGAAAGTTATTAATGTTCTTCTTATATTTTTTTAATTATTATTAATAATCAAGAGGAATTTATTTTAAAAAATATAAACAAGTTTTCTAAAAAATTGTCTTTTTATTTTTAATATATACATAATGATGATATGAATGATAACAATATCTTCATTAACACCAACTCTACAAATATATCAATTTATTTTATAATTATAAATGTTTTTAAATCATCATATTCTTAATTGTTATTATATAAATTTTTGTAAGATTAATAATTTAAATAATAAAATTAAAATTAGTGATTGATTAGCGACGAAATTATGACAGAATAGAATTAGCGACAGAATTAGTGACAAAAACTTATGTGATAAACAATTAGCAACAGAAATTTCTGACGGAAAAATTCCATCGCTAAAATTTATTGACGGATTTTTCGACGGATTAGCTGCGGAATTTAACGACGGATAGAAATTCTGTCGCTAATCCATAAAAAAAATTAATGACAGAATTTGTTTCTGTAGCAAATTTGTTAGAATTAGCAATAAAATTTGTTTTCGTCGCAAATTCTGTTGCTAATTAATTGTTTTTTTGGTAGTGGAACAACCACTTAGATTGTAAATAAATGGATGATGATAATGTCCTCATATTGTCAATCAACAGCCATAAATGCCAAGTAAACAAATAATAATCAATATCACTGACAATCAATTGACCACAAGAATTCAAACTGAATATTCATAAATAATTCAACATTAAACAGCATCCAATCTAATTACATTGCGTAGTCTAAACACAAGATTTACAATCCTAAATCAAGTCTTACAAATCTCTAAGTGGTTTTTTAACAATGTTTTAAGATATGTCAATCAACTTTGATTAAAGTGATTTTTCATTTATTAAAGCATTGGATCCAAGTGATCACTTGGGGCTTTTATCACAGACTTAGAGATTTCTAAAACTCCCAATCAATTTAATGTAATAATAGCTGAGTTTTCATCATCAAGAGCTTATCCTATCATACCTTCCTTTTAATCCAAAACATACCTTTATTTATTTAAAAACCAAAAGATTTACTTCTTTGCATTTTATTTATTGCAACCATTTTTTTTAACAATTAAAACCTCTTTTTCTTTATCCAAATCAACATATATTTGATAACCAGTCTAATCTAGTTTTTCCCAATAAAGTGCTCATTGAGAAGAATGATTGGTGCAATCACAATTTTAATGACCTGGAAAGCGATATTCCGGTCTGATCAAAATCTGGAGCATGTTAAGTAGATGGAAATGGATGGCCGTACACCATTTCTTCCACAAGAAATAGTCAGGGACATTCTCATACGGCTTCCGGTAAAGTCCTTACTCCTTACTACTCCGATTTTAATGTGTATGCAAAGATTGGAAAAATCTCTTCAGATCCCCTTCTTTCATCGCAGACCAGTTACATCACTCTAGTCATCGAAACCCTTTTCTTCTTTTAAAATTGGATCCCATGTGATCTCTGTCACTATTGTTTGCTCTATGGCGAGATGGAAATCCAGGAACTTCATAAGATCACTCTTGAGAATTCTAAGTTCAAAGTCAGGAGCCTCATTTCCAATCATAAGTTTCATTCCCTTTTATTGTATAATCCGGTGAGTAGACAAGTCTAACAAGTGCCCCGATACTTTGAAAGATTTAGGAGTACAGAGTTCATGTAGGATTCGGGTTCAATCCAATTCTTAATGATTACAACATAGTGAGACTTTTTGTTTCTGCAGATGATGAAATGGTTAATAAGGTAGAAGGGTTTTCATTAAATATAAGGTCATGGAAGGAGGTAGAGGTTGGGAACTTAGGGGTTGTGAAACTTAAATATGGTGAAAGTTTTACTGCTAATGGAGAAAGTGTTTAAACAAAGTTTTACTATGAAATAGTGTTATATTTAGGACCGGAGGAGTATCATAGTGCACAATTTCGCCAAAAGGACTCAACAACTATAGATACAAAATGAGAAATTAATTTGAATTTATTTCCATCAAAGTGTTTAAACGAAGTAAATTTAGGATTAAGGTTCTTTATCGTTGATGTTGCCAACTGATACAAGACTTTCCACATGATTAAAATTACCATGGACAAGGCCGGGGCCACATTTAATTCTAAACCTCTTAAACTCATTAGTAGTGAGATTGAGCAGATACAACCTTTTCTTTTCATCATCGTCCCATTCAAATAAAAAGGACGGAAGACAATCTCATTCTTCCAAATAGTCACTGGTTTAACGCGAGTGGACATAACTGGTCACAAAGGGTGCTAGCAGTATATTTTTTAGTCCAAATCCATCTTCCCCTTGATGCACATGTATCCTCCTCCATCACCCACAAATGAATCATATAAGATTCAGTAACAATAACCAAAGTAAGTTTGTTCTCATACACAGTAAGCCTTTTATTACTTCGTTTATATTCATATTTTAAAAAAGGCAATGCCGTCGAGATACACACTTGCTCGTGTCAAAGTTGTAAGTTGTAACCACGGATTCTCAGCCGATCAGTTGATTTTCATCCAAACGTCTGCCATAAAAAAGCAATAATAGATAATTATTAGTATATGCGTTGAAGAAGATCCCGCCTGAATTTCAGCGTCGTATCTATCCTCGCATTCCCTTCATTTTCATTTATTTCTTAATTAATATACGATGTTTTTTATTTAGAATTTGCGTTCACATAAAGTTTTGAATTATTTTTAATAATATTATTATAAACGAAAATAATATTTAAATATTAATGCCATTCATTGAATTATATTTGATAATCATCATTCTTATTCAAATTTCATGATTGTATTCGTGGACTCAAGAAAACTAAATTGCAAAAAAAAAAAAAAAGTAAGATATCATGATCCTAAATAATGGGAGATTTATTTGTCAACTAGGTAAGTTGTACGATTTTTAAGCTTTTTTTACTTTAAAATTTAAAATACATATGAGAATGGGAAGATACGATAATAACCGTCTTGGAGATCGGGTGAATGTGAAATTGACTAACCGCTTCAAACGAAATCAATGGAGCCACACGAGTCAGTAATCTGGCAACAATCTGTTTGATGGAAACCTTTTTCCACTAATCTGGCCTTGTTACTTGTTCCATCCTGATTTTCTTTAGCTCTATTAGCCCATTTACACCCAACAATATATTTAGTTTCAGTTGAATGAACGTGCATGGGACCAATGTTTTGTACTCATTAAAGCTTCATATTCCTTTGCCAGGACTTTGAGTCTGATTTTAGGAGTTGTAAGGGCTTGAACATAAGTAGCAGTTAGGGAAATAACTGTAAGATCTTCAGGATATGTGAGTTAGAACCCACCACTCAAGTTATCGCTGGCCTCTACAAGCACTAAAGGCTCATCCCTTGTCATTTCAATCATGCGAAAGAGGCCAGGAGCAGCATGTTTGGCTAATTTTTCTATTATGAGGTCTCTGCTAATGTTCTAAAATGGGCCACAAACAACAAACATGAGACCTAACCCAAACTTTCTATCATATAAGAGAAAAAAAGCTAATTTGAATGGGACTATCAAATCAAAAGAGAACAAGCTAAGAGGTCTTCCTATTTGATGACTCTGCTGCCGATGAATGCCAAAACTATTGATACGTTATTAATTCTTAAGATTGTTGGCAGCAATCTAGATCATTCTGTACTAAGGCTTGCTGTCCTCTTGAGATGTTATGTACCAAACATTTCTTGCTTTTTATTTCACTTGTAAGTTCTGGTTGTTCGTCTTTCTTCTAAAGATGGATATTTAATTTAGGTGTTTTTGTGTGGCTTATCTGGTGCTTTTTGTCCAGGTAATATGTCTGCATAATTGAGTAGTTATTCTATCTTGCAAGTGGATGTACTCCTCGAACTATTGGTGTATCAGAACAGTATCTGGTTTTTGGAATCTGGGCATGAAGTTTTCAGTCATCCATGTAATGATTTTTTATGTGCTCGAGACATTGTTGTGTCTGTTTTCTATGAGCATTATTTGTTTACTTACTGATTTTTCAATTTTATTTTCTGATCATCTACAATGATCTCAAACTAAAAAGTATATCAAAATTTTAAATTTTATGATATTGACGGTTACTCATTATCACGTGAACACTTGTCTGAAATGAAAACCCATCCTATCGTCTGTGTTGATTCTTGTATTTCATTTTTGTATAGTTTCTTTTATCATTACATACTCTGTAAATTTAGAGTATGTTGATTATCTTATATTTTTCTGGACTTCTTTTTTTCTTGGAATTGAAACTTTAAAAAAAATTGAAAAAAGAAAAGAAGACAGAAACTGAGGATAGATGATCAAGACACAAGGTCTGTAGGTAAATCAGCACATGAAAGATCCTCTCTGTACACTTGCCAGGTATCCCAGAGCATTATTCTGATATGTTCAATGAGTTATTTTGCAGGATGGAAATTTGGACTGTCTCACAAAACCAAGTTGAGAGGTTCAATTGAATCATTGTATGAAGTCCCCTTTCTTGTAGTTACTTCTTCTGCTCAGTTGGAGATCTGTATGAATATCTTATATTTCCTGGTAAAGCAAGATTTAATGAAACGTTGTGCTGCCAAAATTCCTCGACATCAGATTTACTTCGTTTTCCTTATTAGTTAACTTGACAAGGTCATGTATTCTTAAGATAATATGATAGTACAGGATATTTTATTACCAAGCTGTTAGTTGAGATGGTAGGTGATTTTACTTCGTAAAAAAAAACATAAATTTGTTTCATAGAAAACGCACGAGGATTTTCATTTTAATTCTAAGAATAAAATGAGATATAATTCAATTGCCCATGTCTGGCATGTGTTTAAAATCTTGCTGTCAATAATATTTATTTGATATAAAAGAAAAATAAGAGAAATATTTGAATAAATCATAAATGCTATTTGATATTGAAATTTCATTATTTGAAAGAAAAACATTTCATCATTTTTTTTTAGTTAACGATAAAAAAATTAGTTTAAAATTAAACTGTAAGTACTTATTTAATTTTTATGTGCATTAAATTAATTAAATCTTAAAATTTGAATTGCTAACATACAAATTAATAAAATTAAAGAAATAAAATGAAATATACCTTAAGGGATTAAATAAACATTTTCACGAAAAGTTTATAAATTACATATTTCTATGCGCATTCATTCTTTTTCCCTAACAGAATTATAAAATCTTACTCAAAACAAACTTGATTAGAGAAGATAATGGGAGAAAATGAAAATCATAGCAGATATATTCTTATAGTGATATTAAATTAGATATCCAAATAATTAATAACAAAAATATCATAGATTACTGATAATAAATTATATGAAATTTATTTATGATGTTCATAATCTCTTAGTCGAGTATAATAGTTTAAAACACAATAATTATATAGATATATTTTTATGTTATTATCTTTTTAGTTAGATGTAATAAGTGCAAACAAAAAAATTAAAATCAATTTTAAATTCAAGTATATCATAGTCTCTAACTAATTTAAAGTTAGTTACCAAATCAAATTTGTAAAGCACAGTATAACAGAAAAGATACCCTAAACCATATGATCGGATTTGAATCAGTCATGTTTGATATTTGACGTTGAAATTTCGTTATTATTTTAGGTTCATGTTAAACAGTTAGCTAAAAGTTAAATTGTAAGTATTTAAATATTTAGAAAGAATACCACTTGAATAAATTTATTTATTTAACCAAATATAAAATATTTAGCATGTAATGTTTAAATATTAGGAAAATTAATCTTTCACATACGTAGTAGCTGAGCTGGAAGCCACCAATTGATGAGTCAAGTGCCACTAGGATAAGTAATTGATGAGTTAGATAGAATTATGTATAGAAAGGATTAAATTATTAAATGAACAAAGTTTAAAGACTGATTTTTAAGTGAGTCAAAATTTCAGAAATTAAATTAGACTAAGTTAAAAGTTGAAGCACTAAAAATAATAATTTTTCGTCAAAAAAAATTATTGATATACAGATATTGGCCTAAATAATATAAAACAAAAACGATTTATTCATACGAGAACTACTCCAACTATAGACGAGGGAAGCTGCGAAGCTGTAGCACCGATGGACGGCGACACCCCATTTCTTCCCCAAGAAATCATCACAAACATTTTCATACGACTTCCTGTAAAATCGCTAATCCGGTTTCAATGTGTTTCCAAACATTGGAAGAATTTCATCAGGACGCCATACTTTATCACAGAACACCTCCACCATTTAAGTGTTAAAAAATCTTGTCTTCTTTTGCAAGCAAGATATCATCGGATGCATTTATATTTGCTCAACCGCAAGTTGCAAGTCCTTGAATTTCTGAGAATGTATGACTTGTGATGTGATAAAATCATCGGTTCCAGCAATGGCTTGCTCTGTGTTGAAATAGACAAGTATGCTATGTCTCCTTCTTCCCTTTTATTGTGTAATCCAGCGACTAGAGAGGTTAGAAATGTTCCTAGAAGCAGAACTATGGATGGTTTTAAGGGTATTTGCTCTTTAGGATTTGGTTTTAGTCCAGTTATCAAGGAATATAAGATAGTCAGAATCTATGCTGCGCAGTTTAATACAGAGGTGAATCGAGTGGAAGTCTACTCATTAAGCACAGGGTCATGGAAAGAAATAGAGCCGGGCAACTTGAAGCGAATAGCTCGAATTTTTTATGAGGAAACTGTAAAACTTTTAACGGAGCTGTGTATTGGACTGGATCAAAGCTACTTGTGGGGGAAGACAAAATTTTTGTGGTAGTTTCCTTTGACATAGCAAGGGAAGTGTTCACCTTGTTTCCATCGCCTGCTTTAGATAATAATTCAAATGATAAGTTTACTGCGTGTGACAACAAACTAGCTATTATTAGTGTCACTGTGATGGGAACATCTGGGTCTTCTTTTGTTGATTTGTGGGTGACGGAGGAGGGTAGAGGTGAATTAGAGGAGGGATGGACTTAGACTAAGAAATACAGGAGCAGCACCCATCGATTCTATTTACATCCAGTGACCTTTTGGGGAATGACATTGTCTGCAATGTAAGTGAACTTCAAGTGAAGAATCAGAAACCAGAAGCGAGTTGTGAGTTAGCGATGTTAATTATCCATGGCTGTTTTTTTGGTATTTTTGATTACGTGGAAAGCCTTGTACCAGTCAATTCGCAGAATGGAAGTTCTTATATGCTAAATCTTAGTTATTGCATTGTAGCTTTACTTTTCTACTCCTTTTTAGTGGAATCCCTGATACCCTTTGGAGATGTTATATATAATGATGAACACAGATATTCAGCTACCTATAATATCAGGTTGTTCTGTTTTCTTTCGTATATGAATATGTAATAATTTAGTTTTTGGTGTGTGGGTTATGTGGGACTAGGTGTCTGTGTAATATACTAATTTATTTTATATTATATGAAAAGGAAGAAAAGCAAGTGAAGCAAATTTTGAAGCCACTAGTTTGTGTAGTTAGTATTACATACAACCTTGACTCGCAGTCAAATTTTGATTAGTTATACATTCTTTAGATATTTTCTGTCTTAAAATAATGAAGATATTCTTCTTTGTAAAGATACCACTTGCTACAATTTTTGTTATTTGTATCTCACCATTCATTCTCCTATTGGGGGGGGGGGGAGTTATAATCAATGATGTGGATTTATCACCACAAGACCCAAAGGAAAGGCATTTTAGCAGGAGAAACATGATTAACTATGTTGTGGCTAAGATTTGAGCCTTGCTTTTAAGCCCCTTCTTGCCTATAACACAAGTCAAACTCACTTAAAAGAGACATGCTTTTACCCTACTGTTATCAATCTAAAAGGCATCTGATTATCGTGAACTTAGTATAAAACTTTTGTGGGAATCTGAGCTGGACAATGTTGCTTGTGAGCAGTAATAAATCAAATTAATCTATATATTTTGCTGGAACCTGTTCCTGTTACACATGCTTGGTTGTTGTAATATATTGCAGCAATGATATAAAACGAAGGTAAGTCATTGTTTTGTTTCTCTTTGGAGTCAAAAGTTAAGAAAGTGTTCCCTCGTTTCTTTTTGGTTTTGAATATGAAATGTGGAGATGTGTGGTTCGTTGCATGTATTTCAACAGATATGGATATCTTAACATCAGATTTCAATACCATTTGCCTGTAATTGAAGGCAAGGAGCAATTGTCTGTAACGAAAAATTTTGTTCTGGTCATTCAATATCTGCTTTAAATGTGCTGCTATTGTTGTCTTTTGTGGTCACTTTGTGCTGGCGTATCTGTGTGATGATCACCCCTGTAATGGGGGGAGGGGGGGAAATCTGGTGAATATATATTTACAATTAATGTTCAGTCATAGGCTACTGGAAGAAATTACAGAGAGAAGAGGAGAAATATTCAGAGAGAAAAGAAGGTGGCAGAGAGAAGGGACACAAAATTCCACACTTTTCTCCTCAACATTAATGTTCACTTTATACCACCTTAAAGCAAGTCTTCTTCATAATTTGCCTCTTGGTCCCCGCCCACCATTAAAACCTGAAGCTTGCTTATGACAATCTGCTTGTGATGGTGAGGTATTAAATTTTAATCGTCAGCTGATATCTGGGGCTGAGTTCTCATGCTACACTTCTTCTTGTGCTGAGCAACTTCTACCAAACGCTGTTTGTGTTCTTGTTCAACATTTTTGGTTTCCTCAGCCTGTATAATGATGTATAGAAGCATTGGAATTTTTTGTTAAAATTTGACACACTGTCCTGTTTCAGTTAATTGTTTGAATGCACAGCTCTTGCACCACTAATCAAGGCCTGCCAAGTAGGATGGTGTATGACACGTCAATGTCCATAACTTGAAACTCTACTGTGAAAGTACTTGGCCCAATTTTAATTGCACGAGTTAATGCCCTTACAACCACATTACTATGCTCCATGGAAGATGCAGCAATAAGTAAATGTTTCATGAAAGGAGGTGAAGAATTTAAGGCAAAACTTCTATGGTCCCATTTGGTAAAAAGCATTAAAAATGAGAGTAAGAATTGAGATTGGGATTAAAAAAATATATTAAAAGAGTGTTTAGTATGAGTGATTGCTTATTACTTGGGATTAGATAAATCCATATATATGGGGCTTAGGAATATCATATTGGAGAGATGTGATATTCCCTAATCCTACTCACATGAGATTGCCTAATCTTATGTAGCAAATAATTACTCATAATAAATACTCTTTAATGGTTTTTTTCAATTCCAATCCCAATCCCAATCCCAATCCCTGCTCTTTATTTTCAATGCTTTGTGGCAAACGTAATCTATGATTCCTTAATCACATTCCATACTCACATTCTCGTTTTATTCCAAACTGATATTTCTTCTTCGATGGATT
Organism: Neltuma alba; assembly: GCF_004799145.2. Classification (NCBI taxonomy): domain Eukaryota; kingdom Viridiplantae; phylum Streptophyta; class Magnoliopsida; order Fabales; family Fabaceae; genus Neltuma; species Neltuma alba. Next base: position 35,608 of record NW_021636163.1, on the reverse strand, counting down.
GCAGTCTGAAAACAATCCTATGAAACTCTTCAATCGCATGAACCTTACCACACATCGAACTAAAAATGAAAGGTAGGATTGTAAAAGACTGAGAAGCATTATTGGAGGGAAAGAATGCCTTAATTAGAGCTAAATAAGTAATGAATATTTTAATCACTACAGTGCAAGAAAACAAACAATCATTGTATATTACAAAACTAATTGGAGAGGACAAAAAATCTTTATACAAGAAATATGCTATTGGGTTTACAGATTGAAGGGATTGAAATTGATGCATTGGAAGACTTGAAGAAACAATTTGATTTTGATGCTGAAGTTGGGGTTCAACATTAGGATTGGTGATATCATGGATGCTTCTTCTTCTCCTCTTTTTGTTCCCTTTGTTGATTTGGTGGTCAAAGAACTTCTGAGCATGGCTAGCAATCTGAATTGGAGTCCTTGTCTTCACAACATTTTCAGAAATGTTCTTCCAATTTCCCTTGCCATATGTTTGCAATCCAATAAGAAATAACCTATAATTAGAAAACAAGAGAAAATATATTAGGACATTATTTATGTTAACAAAAACAATATCAAAGAATTGAGAAATTTTCAATGCTTGCACATACTTGTGTTCTTCCTCAGTCCATGACTTTCCCTTGTTGATATCGGTATGAACATTACTTGGTGCCCCTGGGTTAAACAAAGGTTGATGCACCAAGTGTTGCCTATTAAAGAGCGATGAAAATTCAAGGGATGCCTGTGGCAGCAACTGATCATGATGTGTTTGTGGATTATATGGTGTATGGGACGAAATGAAGAAGCAATGTGATTTTGAGGAGTTGAATGTGCATGAAAAGGATTAGATGATGATGAAAATTCTGGGAATATGGGCATTAGATTTGGTTGCAAGTGGACCATTTTGGGTTGCATGTAAGGGGTGGTCTGTGTGATATTTTGTTGCAGGTTAAACTGCTGATTCAGTATTGGAGATGTCATTTGAACAGGAAAGTTGAAGGAACTTGTGGTGGGTTTAATTCATTCATTGGATGGGGCTGATGATGAACTTGAACATTATGGGGAATTGATGAGGTGAATTGACGGGTTGGTAGTGATTGATTCAGTGGAATATTTGAAAGACTTTGTTGGTCAACTGGATATATTGAAGTAATAGTGTCAGTTTGAGGAGTTGAACCAGAAATATGATTCATAGAGTTCAGCATCTCTAGTCTGCTATTATTGTATTGCTCAGCATTAATGGATACTTGAATTGGTGTATTTGTCACCATCTCTAGTCCTTGTCCTTGTAAGACTTGTCTGCTGCAAAAGAATAGCATATCATGAAAATATTAGTGGTTATATTATATACTTCCGTGTTGCTTATAATGTAAATGCTGTTAAACAAATTTGAGTAGATTATAAAAGCTAAATAAATTATTTATTTCTAATAACAGTGATATAGTTTTCTTAAAATATTTCTGTATAACATGAGACTATACAATAGTTTATAAGTTAGATAAATTAGTTTGATGATTAAGAAAATAAATTAATTTGACAAATAATATTATATATATATATATATATGAGAGGTTGAGTTAAGATCTTCCCACCTTTAGAATGGAAGGAATAATAATAAATGATATGGTACTAAGTAAACAAATAAATTAGAATTTCCAAGCATTTTACTTGCAAAGTTTGTTACCGGTTTTAAAAAAGCAAGAAGAGTCAAATTGACTCACCATATGATGTTGTAATTTTCTTTATTATTCCCATCATGTCACCTATATGAGCCCTCTTTAAGTTTTATTATAACAAAAAGCCATTATGATCATTAATATACCAATATAAAAGGATTAAATACATTTTTCTACCTCTACTGATTAAGCGATAAAAATTTGTAAAAGTATCAATTACATAAACATGTTGACTAGAAACCACTCTCATCTAGTTCTCAAATCAATAAAAAGTTTTTTCTTCTATTTATTATTTTCTTTTCGACAATTTCTTAGCAATATAACCAAATATATTCATAAAACAATTCACTCAATCAAAAACACTCAAAAGAAAAACATGAGAAAAATTTAAAAAAAATTCAATTGAAAGTTGTCCATGTACGTACCTGTTGTGTTCTTCCGAAGTACGTGACATTTTCATTGGCGGCTCTGAGTTCAATATGATTTGATACTCCGAATAGCAGTTGGAGGGCCAAGTGTTTGAGCATGTGGAAGGTACTAAGGCCTGACTTGCTTCATTCTCTGGCACATCGGCGGCAGCGGCGATGATGGTGGTGCCGTCCAGATGTTGCTCTTCTGGATGCCGGACATATACATGATGCTCCAGCACGTCGCCGGCAGTGATGGTTGTAGCGTCTAGCAGTTGCTCTTCAAGATGCCGAACATATGCATCATTCTCTGGCACATCATCGACATCCGTCGTAGTGTTTAACAGTTGTTCTTCCAGACGTCGGATAGATACATCATTCTCCAGCACATCATCAGCATTATAATGTAGCAGTTGTACTTCATAAAGTGCATCAACGATTTCATCAATATCCAGCTCCATTGGCATGTTGTCTCAAACCTGTAAGCTCATCAATTTCAATTTCATATTAATCAGGAGCTTTACGACTATATAATACTTTAATACTACTTTTGTTTATGCATATCTACATACTAGACGAGTTTTGTACTTTTGAAAATAATATTTCTATCAAATTATATAATTAATATTATTTTTTACAGATACATATTAATAAATTCTATTATTTATATTATTCTCATGACTATTTTTTTAAAAAATTTTCATAATTATTTAGTTAATTATAATTAAAAGTAATGACTATTTTTTTCCCCCTCCCTCCCCTCCCTCGATCCTATTTTGCAGACTTGGATTACTGTTCTGACATATTTCACCAAAACCTACCTGGTTTTCATCTCTAGTAGGGTTCAACTTTTACGTTTGAAAAGATTGAAAAATATGACATATGCATACCGTTTCAATGAGTTGAATCAAATAACAATATGATCATATGTTTCATAAATCTTAATCATAAGATATAAATTAAACAAATATAAATAACCACTTCAATATTTATGTAAAACATAATGAACGTGTATGGATATAATCGTTCTATGGCCCAAAATCTATATATATATATATATATATATTCACACACACGATGAAAATAATAATAACTCTCGGACCATAGCTTCAACACAAATAAAATATTATACCGAGAAAAACAAAAACATAATAATTCGTATAGTTTTTCCACAACAAAAAGTACGATGCCGTAAAATTATAAGAAGAAAATTATACAGTTTTAATATGCATCTAGAAAAGTTAAAGAACACCAAAAATGCATATTAATTAGGATTACCTATGAGAAGTGGATGAAAGTTAAATTCTTTGACTTCAAAAGTTTCCTTGTGGTTTGGCCAAAAAAAAAAAAAACAAGTTTCCTTGTGGAGATCGCAAATTAAAGCTCCCTTAGCAGGAAATTTGCACAACTCTAATTAATCATTTATACCGATTTATAATGTTTAGGAGAGAAGGATACAAGTTAAAACAATGTTTAAGGAGAGGTGAATCTGATTCGTTTTTATCAACAATTTAAATTTAATTTGTAAGAAAATGAATAAATATATTTAAGAAAATGTGAGACGGACTTAAATTTAAATTAAATTAAATTAAGTTAATAGTAGATAAAAGAATTAACAAATTTCACAGATTGACTAACCGCTCAACTTTTATTTGTATAATAATCTATTTTTACATATATTTTTACGTGCAAACTAAATGCAAGTCACACATTTTTCCGTTCTTATATAGAATTATTTAATCATGAGCATTTATTTAGTTTAGCATTCATATAAAGATAAGTTTTTACAATTTAGAAAATCATATATATAAATAAGTTAAAAATATCTTTTACAAATATATGTTGTTGCGCCACAATCGGGATTTGGTCTCAATGATCATATTAGTCAAAGTCAGTTCATCAAGATGTTAAAACATCCGTTTCCAATTTTTTAAATTATCTAATTTCATTTGGTCAAAAAAAATTATCTAATTTCAAATAGATATAATACGCGGTTGGCAAAAGAAATGTTTTTGTGATATAAAGAAACGATTCCGTAGAATAATTTTTTAAGACATAGTTTTAATTCACAAAAAAAAAGAAAAGAAATAGTTTTCAAAATAAAAAGCTAAAAAAATCTGCTTAAATTATTATTTTCCAAATATATCTAAAATGATATAGTGGCGAGTGAAAGAATAATTTGCTTGAAAATATAACATTCTTTGACTCTCCTCTAATTTTTCAAATAACAAACTATCAAAAGGATATTCTGATTTTTTTTTGTTTTGGTACAATTTTTTATTCTTCTAGAATACATGATGGAAAACATATTTTTCTATTTTTTCTGAATAAAAGACTGTTCTTAAAATGAAAAAAAAAATCTAGTAGGCTCTTAAATTAAATTAAATTAAATTTCAAAAATAATAATTTTTAATTGAAGTGAATATCAAATTAAAATATTACCGAATCAACAAATTAACAAATCTCAAACGTCAAATATGTATTGACTTTTGTTTACTTAATCTTTGTATATATAATAAGTTTGAAGCCAAAAAAATATTTATATAAATAATCTATTTTTAGATACAAAATAAAAACATTCTGTGAAATTAAACTGTATTCAGAGTCAATATAGTTTGAAGATTTATTTTTTGATTATTAGATTTATCAAAATTTACAAATATTTTCAATTTTGGCAAACATATTTGTATGTTTTGAGAGTGTATTACGTAAACAATCAAGTGAAAAACATATTTTTTTTAATTTTTGAATATAAAACTGTTCTTCAATCACAAAATTAAATAGGCCCTTAATTTAAATTAAATTAAATTTAAAAAATATCAATTATCAATTAATTTTTTAATCAAAGGTAATTTTAACTTAAATTGTCGGGGAATTAACAAATCTCATAAAACTTCACATATTTATTGACATTTGTTTACTTAATCTTTATATAAATAATCAGTTTGAAGGCAAAAAAATATTTATATAAATAATCTAGTTTTAGATGCAAAATAAACACATTCAATGAAACGTTATTCAAAGTCAATATAATTTAAAGATTTAGTTTGTGATTATTAGGAATTAATTAAAATTTGCAAATATTTTTAAATTTTACAAACATCTTTGTTTTGAGAATGTCTTATATAATTTCTTTTCCTGAGACATAAAGAAAGAGTATATTACTTCAGGACCTGTTTGGTTTGAGAGAAATAGGAAAAAAATGTCAATAGCTCAATCCATGGTCTTAATAAGGCCACCCGTGTTATAGTATTGAAGTTCAACATATAACACCTGCAGAAATAAAAAATAAGGATGCAAAAAGAATTATGAGTGATCTCTTAATTCTCAAAACAATCACAGAATCACCCAGACTATAATAACCCACCTTTTAATGGCCGTCTTGTGAGTTTTCTTACGGTGTTAATAACATAAGTTTGTTGCAAAATCACCCGTGTTATAGTACAATATACTGTGTATAAAAACAATCTCGGAACCCATATTATCGAAATCCAAAATTACAACATCACTTTATGCTTAATAAATGAAAATGTAAAAAATTGAATTATACACTCAGCTATACTAATAGTCTAATACTAAGAAACTATATATTTTCATATTTTCAAAAAAAATTACATAATAAAATATGAAATTAAATTTTTTGCTTTCATTTTTTTAATTAGAGAATGATAATTCAGGATATTTCCCCTTTCTGGGGATATAACAAATATACTTAATCTGCATAATCAGCAATCTGACAAGCAAGGAACATCACTATATATATATATATGATGCAAACATCATTTTTTCTATGCAACCCTATATTGCATATAAAATTACAAATTTTAAACCCTGTGTGTTTGCTCAATGACCATTTTTCAGATTTGAATATTTGCATCACTATATCTGATTCAAGCCCCAACACAGAACGTTCAATGCGCATCTATTGAAGAAAATAATATTTTCGTTTCATACTCTATGATTCCTTAATCACACTCCATATATACCTAGTTTTGTTTTATTCCAAACTAATATTTCTTCTTTGATGGATTCTAGTCTGAAGATAATCCTATAAAACTTATCAATATTTTGCTAACTACAATGCAAGAAAACAAAGAATAATCGTATACTACAAAATTAGTTGAAGAAAAACAATCTTTACACAAGAAATCTGCTGTTAGGGTTTACAAATTGAAGAGATTGAACAACATTTGGGGGATTCTGTGGGTTGTAATGAGATTGATTCATTGGAAGACTTGAAGGAACAAACTGATTTTGATGCTGACATTGGGTCTGAACATCAGGATTGGTGATATCATGGATGCTTCTTCTTCGTCTCTTTTTGTTCCCTTTGTTGATTTGGTGATTAAAGAACTTCTGAGCATGGCTGGCAATCTGAACTGGAGTCCTTGTCTTCACAATGTTTTCAGAAATGTTCTTCCAATTTCCCTTCCCATATGTTTGCAATCCAATCAGAAATAACCTATAATTAGAAAACAAAAGAAAATATATTAGGACATTTATGACTAAAAAAGACAATATCAAAGAATTGAGAAATTTTCAATGCTTACACATACCTGTGTTCTTCCTTAGTCCATGACTTTCCCTTGTTGATATCGGTATGAACATTACTTGGTGTCCCTGAGTTAAACGAAGGTTGGTTGACCAAGTGTTGCCTATTACAGAGTGATGCAAATTCAAGGGATGCCTTTGGCAACAACTGATCATGATGTGGTTGTGGATTATATTGGTGTATGGGACGAACTGAAGAAGCAATGTGATTTTGAGGAGTTGAATGTGCATGAAAAGGGTTTGGTGATGATGAAAATTTTGGACACATGGGCATCAGATTTGGTTGCAGGGGGGCCTGTGTGATATTCTGTTGCTGGTTAAACTGTTGATTTATTATTGGGGAAGATGTCATTTGAACTGGAAAGCTTGAAGGAACTTGTGGTGAATTTAATTCATTCATTGGATGTGACTGATGATGAACTTGAAAAGTATGAGGAATTGATGAGGTGAATTGATGTGTTGGTAGTGACTGATTTAGTGGAATATTTGAAGGATTTTGTTGGCCAAATTGATGCAATGAAGTAATAGTATGAGTTTGAGGAGTTGGACCAAAAATATGATCCATAGAGTTAGTTTGATGATTATTGTATTGCTCAGCATTACTAGAAACTTGAACCGGTGTATTTGTCACCATCTCTGATCCTTGTAAAACATGCCTGTTAAAAAAAACATATTATGAAAATATTAGGATCTGTGAGCATGTTACTTATGAAGTTTGTTAACGTTTTTAACAAAGAAAAAAAGAATCAAATTAACTCTTCATGTGATATTATAATTTTATTTATTATTCCCCCTCATGTCACCCATATGAACCCTGTTTATGTGTTATTATAACAAAAAGCAATTATCATAATTATTTAGCGACAATAAAATGATTAAATACAATTTTCTACCTCCACTAATTAAGCAATAAGAATTTGTAAAAGTATCAATTAAATAAACATGTTGACTTCTAGCACCTAAATCAATAAAAGTTTTTTCTCCTATTTGTTATTTTCTTTTCACCAATTTCTCAGCCATATAACCAAATATATTCATAAAGCAATTCACTCAATCAGAAACACTCAAAAGAAAAACATGAGAAAAATTTAAAAAAAAACTTCAATTGAAAGTTTTCCAAATACGTACCTGTTGTGTTCTTCCAAAGTACGTGGCATTTTCATGGGTGGCTCTGAGTTCAATATGATTTGATACTCCGAATAGCAGTTGGAGGGCCAAGTGTTTGAGCATGTGGACGGTACTAAGGCCTGACTTGCTTCATTCTCTGGCACATCGGCGGCAGCGGCGATGACAGTGGTGGCGTCTCGCTGTTGCTCTTCTGGATGCCGGACATATGCATCATTCTCCAGCACATCATCACCGGCGGCAGTTGCAGCGTCTAGCAGTTGCTCTTCAAGATGCCGAACATATGCATCATTCTCCGGCACATCATCGACATCCGTCGTGATGTCTAATAGTTGCTTTTCCAGATGTCGGAAAAATACATCATTCTCCAGCACGTTGGCGGTCGCAACAGGATGTTGGTCATACTCATCAGTGGCCTCTATTAGAAGTGGTTGCTCTTCAAAGTACTGGGCGTATGCCCCATCATTCTCCAACACGTTCACGGCGGCAGCATGTTGCTCCTCAAGATGCCGGACATATGCTTCATCATTCTCCGGCACATCATCAGCATTGTAATGTAGCAGTTCTCCTTCAAAAAGTGCATCAACGATGCCATCAATATCCAGCTCCATTGGCATAATTAATGTCTTGAACCTGTAAGCACATCAATTTCAAGTTCATATTAATCCAGATCTTTATGACTATATAATTACACTTTAATAGTACTTTTGTTTCTATATTAGACGAGTTTTTTACATTTGAAAACAATATTTCTAACAATTTATATATTTATACTATTTTTACACATATATTCTAGTAAGTTCTACAAATGATATCATTCTAATAATGAAAATAATTTAAAAATAATTTTCATAACTGTTTTGTTAATCATAATTAAAAGTAATACTTATTTTTTCTCCTCACCCCAGAAGACCCTTTTCCCTACCTTGATCCTATTGTGCTTACTTGGATCTGTGTTCTAACATATTTCGCCAAAACCTATACCTAGTTTTCATCTCCAGTAGTGTTCAAGTTTTACGCTTGAAAAGATTGAAAAATATGATACACACACACACAACGTGGAATGAGTTCAATCAAATAACAAGATGATCATATGGTTCATAAATGTTATTAATGACATATAAATTAAAAAAATAAACACAGCCAGTTCAATACTTATGTAAAATATAATGAACATAATTAGATATAAACATTTTGCCCAAGATATAGATATAGACGATGAAAAAATAAATAACTATCGGATCATAGCTTCAACACAAAAAAAAATATTGTACCGCAAAATACAAAAACATAATATTTCAGATAGTTTTTCCACAACAAAAAGTGCGATGCGACAAAATTTATAACAAGAAAATTATACGTACTTCTAATATGCATCTTGGAAAGTTTAAGAACACCAAAAATGTGTATCAATTAGGATTACCTATGAGAAGTGGATGAAAGTTGAATTCTTTCAAGATTTTCCTTGCGGAGATCACAAAGCTTTCTTGGTAGGACGTTTGTGCAACTCTAATTGATCACTTATGCCTGTTTATAATGTTTAGGAGAGAAGCATACAAGTCAAATCAATGTTTTAGGAGAAGTGAATCCGATTCGTTTTTATCAATAATGAGTAAGTATATTTAAGAAAATGCGAGACGGACTTAAATTTAAATTAAATTAATTGTAGATAAACAGATTAACAAATTTCACAGATTGATTAACCATTGTTTTCTCACTTTTTATTTATATAATAATCTATTTTTACATATATTTTAACGTGCAAACTAAATGCAAGTCACAAATTTTTCAGTTCATTGATAGAATTATTTAATCTTGAGCATTTATTTAATTTAGCATTCACATAAAGATAAGGTTTTTCAATTTAGAAAATAATATATATATATATATATATGAATAAGTTAAAAATGTCTCCTACAAATATATGTTGTTGCGCCACAATCGGGATTTGGTCTCAACGATCATATTAGTCAATAGTCAGTTCCTCATGATGTTAAAACATCGGTTTCCAAATTCTGAAATTATCTAATTTCCTTTGGTCAAAACAAATTATCGAACTTCAGATAGATATAATGCGCGGTTTGCAAAAGAAACGTTTTTGTGTTATAATGCAGCAATTCCGTACAATAATTTTTTAATAAGGGGTTTTAATTTCACAAAAAAAAAAAGAAATAGTTTTAATAATAAGAGGTTAAAAAAATATGTTTGAATTTTGCTCCAAAGAAAAGTTTGAATCATTATTTTAAAAAATATATCTAAAATGATATAGTGGTGACCAGAGAGTGAAAGAATAATTTGCTTGAAAATATAACATTCCTTGACTCTTCTCAAATTTTTTCAAATAACAAAATATCAAAAGATATTCTGATTTTTTTTTGGGTACAATTTTTTATTCTTCTAGAATACATAATGAAAATCATATTTTTCTTTTTTTTTTTAACAAAAAGCTGTTCTTAGAACAAAAAGAATCTACTAGGCCCTTAATTTAAATTAAATTAAATTTAAAAAACAATCAATTTTCAATCCTAATTTTTTAGTTAAAGGTAATTTTTAATAAAACTATTAGCTCATTAACAAATTAACAAACCTCACAAAATTTCAAATATTTATTTATTTTTTTTACTTAATCTTTGTATACTACACAATAAGTTTGATGCTAAAAAAATATTTATATAAATAATCTAGTTTTAGATGCAAAACAAACACATTTACTGAAATTAAAATTTATTCAAAGTCAATATAATTTAAAGATTTGGTTTGTGATTATGAGGTTTATTCAAGTTTACATACAAACATCTTTGTATGTTTCGAGAGTGTATTATATAAATAATCTAATGAAAAACATATGTTTCTATTTTTGTGATTATGAGGTTTATTTAAACAGATATCACAAGCAATCATAAAACATGGAAAATGAATCAAGGGAAGGAAGGGGACAACCTGATGAGTTATGGGGGCTTATAACTCGAATGGTAAAGCCGGAGCCGATCCAACTTCACTCGCATCCGCTGCCCTTTAGCAATCTTCACCACTGCTTTCTTTTCATGTGGGCAAACAGAAGTGATCACCACAGGTTCGATCCATCTTGCTTTCGTCTCATGGTCTGGGGTCTCGAATTTAGAGAACTGGACCCAAACTGCCTCACCAACAGCCAATGATGCTACTCTTTCATCTTTTTTGAACTTCGGATCATCAATATGAACATCAAGTATTTGGAGATGGCCAATGAGGTGGCTGATGTCATAAGATGTGAGTCTATACTTTCCTTCTTTTGTCTTTGTTTCTTGAGACTCTACACTCTGTACTTCAATACTATTAAAATCACCATATGAGCTAGGGTTAGCTTGCAGGATGGATTCAACAAGTCTGGCTTGTTTCCGCTTCTTTTTCTTTTTCTTGTTGGCTTTGGAATGGGCAAGAGCTGCAACAGTAGCTTGTAGGGACTTGACCTCTGTGATCAATTGTGTTGTAAGCTCAACTGAGTTCTCAATCCCTTTAGTGGTACCTGCAGCATTAACATCCACAATACCTTTCTCAAGCCAATTTGAATCAGAAACAAGAGCAACATCTGATGTGTTAACTTCACAAGTACATGGTGTGGAAAGAGTACAATCCACACGAGCAACTGTAGAGTACTTCATGTCATCACCATGCATGGGGGAAGGAGAAGAATGGGATGGAGAAGTGGGGGGTAGCATATAACCATCAGCGTAAGCATGTGTAAGAGATAACCCATGTTCACTAGAAGCATCATTAACCAAAGCATCAATAACACTAACACCAAACAATGAATTATCTTCATACAATCTTTTCATGGAATCTTTAATATTGAAATGCACATAATGATCTCCCACTGACATAGTAATTGTCCCTCTTGGCAAGTTAATATTAGTATTTGCAGTCATCAAGAAGGGCCTACCTAGTATCAAAGAACCATTACCCCTGGACTCACTAGCTATATCCAACACATAAAAATCAGCTGGAAAGACTAGGTCTTTCACTTTTACTAAGATGTCCTCAAGTATTCCGTGTGGATACCTAATGGTCTGATCAGCAAGTTGGAGTACTACGTTTGTTGGTTTAAGAATATTAACCCCTAAGGACTTATAAACTGACTTAGGCATCACATTGATAGCAGCTCCTAAGTCTAATAATGCATGGGGAATAGTACTCTTACCAATGGTACAGGGTATGGTAAAGGAACCAGGATCCTGACACTTGACTGGGAGAGGGGATTTAAACATAGCAGACACATTCAATCCCAACTGAACCTTATCATGTGGCTTAAATTTTCTTTTATTAGTGCACAAATCTTTCAAAAATTTAGCATATTGTGGTACTTTCTTAATTAATTGAAGCAATGGAATGTTAACCTCTAACTTGCTAAACATCTCAATCAATTCATTATCATGTTGTTCATCATGCATTTTCTTTTGTGATCTAAGAAAAGATTGAGGGAAAGGAATATCACTGATTGTTACCTCCTTACCTTTATGTATGATAGTTCCTTGTTGGCTTGATTCACCATGCTCCAATGTTGTGCACTTGTCATCTGGAATCACTTCAGTATGGTTCTGTCCCTCTTCTTGCCCTTCAGTAGGCTCTTTAGTGTTAGCCAGTAGTGCTCTTTCTTTAGAGCTCTCAGATTTCTTGCTTAGTACAGTAGGATGCGGAGCAGGCTCAGCTTCTATTTCTTCATCCACATCCTCTTCATCCTCTTCAATGAAGCGTACTTTCCTTCCACTTCTTAGAGTGATGGCATTAAGGGCCTTGGGATTAATAACTGTATTAGAGGGTATGCCTCCACCTCTAGCTTGCATATCACTCACAGTATTGGCTACTTGAGTTAGATGAGATGTCACAGTATTGTTCTTCAACTCTAACTCTTCCAACTTCTTACAAATGGTTGCATTATCACCTTGCATTTTTTGTAAAATTGTGGCAATGGATGAAAATTGGCTATCATTCAAGGCTTTATCTTCTTTCAACCGGTTATCCATATTGTTAAGTTGGGCGGCCATACTCTTCAACAGTTGGTTGGTCTCATCACTCTTTGGTTGAGAAAGTGAATTGTTCTGGAGTGGAATGACCATCCTTGAAGGTTCTTGAAAGTGGCTTGAAGAAGCACCAAATCCACTAGTTCCCTCTTGAAATTGTTTCGACCCTCTGTTATCATTATCCCTCCAACTGAAGTTAGGATTCTGTCTCCACTCTTCGTTATACGTGTTTGAATAAGGATTCCACTTCTGGTTCATAGGTCGTCCCTGAAACATAGCAGAAACTTCTTCATATCTTGAAGGACATACATTGCTTATGTGCATGGGAGAACCACAATAATCACAACTGGGAGCTACTAATGCTTGGGAAGTTCCCATTGCATTACATTGTCGAGAACCCCTTTCACTCTCTAGTTTCTCCAATCTCTTATCAATCTTCTCCATAAACTGTTTAAGCCCATCATTAGAAGAGGATGAAGTTACTTCTTTAACACACTGTCTATCTCTAGTCCCATATTGTTGGTCATTTGTGGCAGTCTTTTCAAAGAGGTCCCAGGCACCCTGCGGAGTAAGATCAAGAATTGAACCATTAGCAGCAGCATTAACAGTTCTCTGATAGTATGGCAAGAGACCCTCATAGAAATACTGAACCAATTGTGACTTAGGCAATTGATGATTTAGATACCGAGACATCATGGTTAAGAACCTAGTCCAATATTCATAGAATGATTCCCCTTCATCTTGTTGTGCTCTGAAGATAGCTTTCTTAAGCTTGGAAGACCGAGATGCAGGAAAGAATTTCTCAAGAAAAGCTGTCTTAAGTTGCTCCCAAGTAAGTGTAGCATAGTGCTGGGGCAAAGTTCTTAGCCATTCCTTGGCTTTTCCTTCCATGGTAAAGTGAAACGTTCTTCTCAAAAGTTCCTCTACATTTGCACCCTGTGGCTTCATAGTGGAGCATACCATCATCATAGTTTCAATGTGTCCATAGGGATCATCACCTGAAAGACCAAAAAATTTAGGCAAAGTATTAATCAAGTTACCTTTGATTTCAAAATTAGCATCAAAATTGTAAAAACCATGAGGATCAAAATTCACAGTAGAGTTATTTATTTCTCTAAGACTCCTCTGGTCTTCACCATTATTCCTAGGCACATGATTTTCCCCTTGACCATTATTATCTCCATTACCCCCATTTCTGTTTCTATCATTTTCACCATTATTACCACCATTACCAGTACGATCTGCCATGTCTAGATTTTGGTTAGGTGCACTAGGAGTATGGTGTTCTAAGGCAAATTCACTTGTACTGTTTTGACCCTTTTTCTTTTTCTTCTTTAATTGCTTTAAAGTTATCTCAAGCTCAGGATCGTAGGGTAAGGGTTCTTTATCTCTGGGCATGCAACAGAGAAATTAGAGCAACAAAATGCAAAAACAAATGAAGATTGAAGTACAAATGGAGGGATGCAAAATGAAATGCAAGGTATGCCAAAATAAATAAATAAATAAAAAGAATTAAAATAAAATCAGGATTTTTTTTTTGAAATTTTTATTTTTAAAAAAATAATGATATGCAAATGCAACCTAAGCTAAGGAAAAATAAATTTAAAGAAAATAGAAAGAGAAAAAAAAAACTGACACTTAGTTTACTAAGGAACCAATTACTTGGCTCCCCGGCAACGGCGCTACTTGATTTAAACCTTTTTAGTCGCCTTGGGTTAAATAAAAAATAAAACCAAATTATGCAGTAAAGCACAACTCGGGTCGTGTCTCTTGAGGAGCCTTTTATTAATTTCTAAGTTAACTAAGTGACAAAGAATAAAAGGGGGGTTGAAAAAGGATTTTTCAATTAATAAAACTAATTATGAAAATAAGAAATAAATCTAAACTATTTTTTTTGGGTATTTTTAATAAAGAAAGAATGAAAAATGCAAGTTTGAATTTTAGAAAATCAGTAATGAGAATGCTTCTTGAAAACAGAATGTAGCTATCCTTGCTTAATAAAAAATATAGGAGTAAAATAATTCACCAAGTTAAAAAAAACAACCCCAAACACGGTTTGGGTTAAGTAAACTCAACACTTAACTACCCTAAACGCTAGATAGTAATCAAGTTATTAAGTTACTTTTAAAAACCACTTGATGTGCAATTTAAATTGAGTTAATAAAACTTGTTTCCCTCTCAAAGAATGCTCACGGAGACACTCAATTGCAATACATCTCAATCATAAAATCTAACAACGCGCCAGATAAGATAATTTTAATGAATGCAAAGGAAATATATATGAATTCAAATCCCAAGTAATACAACTCAAATTAAATTGCAAAAATCCAATTAACAGAAATTATAACGCATAATCTCAGTCTCCAAATCAAATGAAAACATTCCTAACACAGGAAAAATCTAATGAAGTCCAAGAGAAAATTAATTGGAAAACTAAATACTCCCCTAGTTGAAGCTCCAAGCTCAAGCTACTCCTCCATCTTCAAGAAGCACAAGGGAATTAGCCTCTCATAGCTCTAGAAGAATCTACAATATATTTGAAGCAATGAGAATCCATGAGGCCGTGGGAGAAGGATGAATGTGAGGATTGGCCGTAGAAAAATATGGATGCGGTGGCGTCACGGGTCCTGATGGAAAGGAAGAGGAGTTATGTGGCGTGAGAGGGATGACGCGTGTGGGTGTGAGGGATATCAAGGTGTGTATTTGGCCGAAGTGCAATTGATATTGGCGGCGTGGTGTTGCGAGTGTGGTGTAGGTATGGCTCCGTGGTTTTTTTTTGAGTGTGCATCCTCGTATACATATATAGGGAGTTGGCGTGTCGTATGTGGCCTCCATATCTTGCAACTGATAGATTTAATATATATCTAAATATCTTCCCAAAATCCGTGCTTCCCATCTCTTGCGTCTTGTTCCTTTTTCCTTTTTTTTTTTAAAATTCTTTTCTTTTGTTTCAGCTTTTCTTTTCCTTTTCTGAGACCTGCAAAAGATGAATTAAGATACTATCATATAATCCAAAATCAATTATTTAAAAAGAGATAAAACTATGATAAGATTTTTTTATTAATCTCTGATTTCATGCAACCAGTATTTGATTCAAAATACCCACAATTAATGCAATTTATCCCACTTTAATTGATAAATATCTCTAAAAAGATATCAAACAATATATTAAAATCAGGATTTATCACTGTTTTTAAATCACAAAATCAAATAGGCCCTTAATTTAAATGAAATTAAATTTGAATAAATAATCAATTTTTAATCTTATTTTTTTTAATCGAAGGGAATTTTAAATTATTAGCAAATTAACAGATTAACAAATCTAACAAAACCTCACATATTTATTGACTTTTGTTTACTTAATCTTTATGTCAGTTTGAAGCCAAAAAATTAAGTCAATGTGTGCTTCGAAAGTCAGGTAAATGTGGATAAAACTGTAATGAGCGAATTGATAAATAGTAGCTTTTGTATTGTGAAGTAAATTAAACAATATAACTAATAATGCCAATAACAACACCCGCACATAGATGGGTTGCAACTGTGCAACTTCTTCTGATTATCAACTAATTTGAAATTCTAAATCATTCTTACTTACGACATTTTATTAGTAACAATTGACAGCGTCTGAAATACAAATAACAATACATTTTTGTTGTCATTCCTGATCTTTGATTTTGAAATTTTAAAGGCATTTTTTTGGGAGGATTTTTCCAAGGTTTTGGGTAAAATGTGAAATATTTTTCTGGATAACCCAAAACATTACATATCTAGCCATTCAAAACTTGTATGATGTAGTTATTGATTAAAAATTTGGTTGAAATATTAACTTTTAAATTAGATTTATGAAAATGACGACGTATTCATCAATCAATTGTCCAGCATATGTAGTCTAAAATTGTTTTAATTTTAAACTTTTATTATATATCGATGGTAATGTGAAAAATATAAACATTTCATGTCCAAAAATATAGATATACACGACGAGGAAAATAACAACTATCGGATCATTGCTTCAACAAAAATAAAATAGTAGAAAAGTCACAAATAAAATATCTCATATAGATTTTCGTCTACAAAAAGTACGATGGGATAAAAGTTATAACAAGAAAATCATACACAGTTTTAATATGCATCTCAAAAAGTTGAAGAACACCAAAAATGCGTAGTAATTAATAGTACCCACTTGAAGTGGATGAAAGTGAAAAGTTTTCTTGTGGAGATCACGAAGCTACCTTATGAGAAAATTTGTGATCACTTATACCTATTTGTAATATTTCGGAGAGAATGAGAAAAGTTCAAACAAAATGTTTTAGAAGAGATGAAAACAAATATTTGATTCATTTATATCAATGGATAAGTGTGTTTTTTAGGGGGAAAAATATTAGACAATAGCAGATGTATGAGTAAAAAAATATTTGAAAGATAAGTAAATTATTTATTTATAATACATTTTTCTACCTCCACTAATTAAGTAATAATAGTTTGTAAAAGTATCAATCAAATAAACATGTTGACTAGAAACCACTCTCCTCTAATTCTTAAATCAAATTGTTCTATTCAGAAAACTTTCTCCTATTTATTATTTTGTTTTCGCCAACTTCTTAGCCATATAACCAAACATATTCATAAAAGAATTCAGTCAATTAGAAACACTCAAAGGAAAACATGAGCAAAAATTTATAAACAATTGGAATTGGAAGTTTTTGAGGAACGTACCTGTTGTGTCCTTCCAAAGTACGTGACATTTTCATGGGTGGCTCTGAGTTCAATATGATTTGATACTCCGAATAATAGTTGGAGGGCCAAGTGTTTGAGCATGTGGACGGTACTAAGGCCTGACTTGCTTCATTTTCTGGCACATCGGCGGCAGTGGCGATGACAGTGGTGCCGTCTAGATGTTGCTCTTCTGGATGCCGAACATATACATCATTCTCCGGCACGTCGTCTGCATTGGCGGTGGTGGCGGCGTCTGGCGCTTTCTCTTGAGGACGCTGGACATGTTCATCAATATCTGGCACGTCAATGGCCTCTATCAGTACTAGTTGCTCTTCAAGGTGTTGGGCATACGCTTCATCCTTCAAAAAGTGCATCAACGATTTCATCAATATCCAGCTCCATTGTCATATTGTCTCAAACCTGTAAGTATACATGTCAATTTCAATTCCATATTAATGAAGAGGTTTACGACTATATAGTTACACTTTAATACTGGTTTTTATGCATATCTATATATTAGACGAGTATTACAAATTTGAAAACATGGGGAAAATTAAATAAAGTGTACGCACTTGTAATAAATTCAACCAAATAGCAAGATTATATTTTTCATAAATCTTAATAATAATGAGATATAAGGAAAGAAAATTCAAGAAATAAAGATCACCAATTCAATCATTATGTAAAGCATAGTCAAAAGCAAAACACGCGCAAGTGAGAGAAAATTGTATTCAGAATAAATATAATTCAAATTATTAATATGAGATTACCAAGTTTATGAACTTCACAAATATTTGTCAGCTCCTAGGAACATCATTTGGGTTTTGGACATATTAAATTTAAAATTTATATAAAGATAATTCAAAAATATCTCTTACAAATATCATTTGCACAGCTATCGAAACAATGTAATATTCATATAAAAATTGTGAAAAAAAACTAAATGAATAAATACATATACTGTATACTTAAAAGTCTTATCTCGATCGATACTTCTAATAATTTATATAATTAATAGTATATTTTTATACATATATAATAGTAAATTTTATTATTTATGTTATTCTAATGAAAATAATTTAAAAATAATTTTCATAATTATTTCGTTAATTGTAATTAAAAAATAATTATTTTTTCTCCTCACCCGTGGAAGTAATATAATTCCTACCTCGATCCTATTTTGCAGACTTGGATTAATGTTTCTAACATATTTCACCAAAACCTACCTAGTTTTCATCTCTAGCAGGGTCCAAGTTTTATGCTTGAAAAGATTGGAAAATATGGGATATACATACCGTGGCAATGAGTTCAATCAAATAACAAGATGATCATAAGCTTCATAAATCTTAATAATGGGATATAAATTAAAAAATTAAAAATCACCAGTTCAATATTAATCTAAAATATAGTTAATATGGATATAAACATTTCGTGGCCTGAAACACAGACTTTAATTTAGATTAATTTAATTTAAATTATACTAATAGCAGATATATGAATCAACAAATTTCACAGATTTATTAACCTTTGTTTGCTCATTTTTATTTAGATAATAACCTCATTTTACATGAAAATTAAATGCAAGACCCGTCTTTTTCGGCCATAGATAGAATTATTTAATCTTGACCATTTATTTAATTTAACATTTTAATTGAGCATTGGAGCAAACCATATATAATGAGATAAGTTAAAAAGATTTTTTTTACATTCTGGAATTATCTAATTTCATTTGGTCAAAAAAATTATCTAATTTCAAATATATATAATACGCAGTTGGCAAAAGAAACGTTTTTGTGTTATTAAAAAACAATTCCCTATAACAATTTTTTAATAAATAGTTTTAAAAATAAAAATTTAAAAATCTGTCTGAATTATTATTATTATTATTAAAAAATACGTCTAAAATGATATAGTGGAGAGTGAAAGAAGAATTTACTTGAAAATAATCAAATACAACATTCTTGGACTCTTCCCTAATTTTTTTAAATAACAAAATATCAAAAAGATGTTCTGCTTTTTTTTGGGACAACTTTTTTTATTCTTCTAGAATATATAATGAAAACCATATATTTCTATTCTTTTTAATAAAAAACTGTTCTTAAAAACACGAAATCAAATAGGCCCCTAATTTTTTGGCCAAAAAATAGGCCCCGAATTTTAATTAAATTAAATTTAAAATAATCATTTTTCAATCTTAATTTGACTCATCCCTTTCTACTAAAGTTGACCGGCCATTGATGTTCATTGATCGATGGTCAGATGGGTGACCATTGAAAAGAAATATTATTCTGTTAACTAAAATTATAAAAAAAAATTAAATTATTTTTTTAGTAATTTTCAAATTTTATGGTGTTTGACCGTTTTCACGTATCTTAGCTTCATTTATATAAAAAAAAATATTCTTTTTTCAAAAGCTACTCATTGTCAAAGTAGCTTCTCCGAGTAATAAAAATATATTTTTAAGATCCCAATTATTTTTGAAAACTCAAATAAGCATTATAAAAATTCTCAAAAGGAACTCTATTCCTTAAAAAGTAAGATGAATTAAAATTATTTTTTAATGAGAAAAAGTAGAATCTCGTGTGTATACTTCTGTCACAAGAAAGCATGGCTATTTCCTAAAAATATTCACTCATTTAAAAACAAGCGAAATTTCAATCTCACGCAAGTACGTACCTTTTGTTATTTTATTTGTCATAAAAAATTATTTTTACCAAAAGATATTTGTATTTTACTAACTGCAAAAATTAAATAGTACAATATACTGTCTATCAAAAAAATCTTGGAACCCATATTATTGAATTCCAAAATCACAACATCACTTTATGCTTAATAAATGAAAATGTAAAAAATTGAATTGTACACTCAGCTATGCTAATAGTCTAACACTAAGAAACTATATATTTTCATATTTTCAACAAAAAATTACATAATAAAATATAAAATTAAATTTTTTTCTTTTATTTTTTTTAATTAGAGAATGATAATTCAGGATATTTCCCCTTTCTGGGGTTATAACAAATATACTTAATCTGCAGCAATCTAGTGTGAAAATAATATTTTCGTTTCGTACTCCATCATTCCTTAATCACATTCCATATTCGTTTTATTCCAAACTAATATTTCTTCTTTGACTGATTCTAGTATGAAAATAATCCTATAAAACTTATCAATATTTAACTCACTACAATGCAAGAAAACAAAGAATCATTTATACTACAAAATTAGTTAAAGAAAAACAATCTTTACACAAGAAATCTGCTGTTTGGGTTTACAAATTGAAGAGATTGAACAACATTTGGAGGATTCTGTGGGTTGTAATAAGATTGATTAATTGCAAGACTTGAAGGAACAAAATGATTTTGATGCTTACAGTGGGTTTGAACATCAGGATTGGTGATATCATGGATGCTTCTTCTTCTTCTCTTTTTGTTCCCTTTGTTGATGTGGTGATTAAAGAACTTCTGAGCATGGCTAGCAATCTGAACTGGAGTCCTTGTCTTCACAACATTTTCAGAAATGTTCTTCCAATTTCCCTTCCCATATGTTTGCAATCCAATCAGAAATAACCTATAATCAGAAAACAAGAGAAAATATATGAGGACATTTATGATTAAAAAAGACAATATCAAAGAACTGAGAAATTTTCAATGCTTACACATACCTGTGTTCTTCCTCAGTCCATGACTTTCTCTTGTGAACATCGGTATGAACATTACTTGGTGTCCCTGAGTTAGACAAAGGTTGGTTGACCAAGTGTTGCCTATTACAGAGTGATGAAAATTCAAGGGATGCCTTTGGCAGCAATTGATCATGATGTGGTTGTGGATTATATTGGTGTATGGGATGAACTGAAGAAACAATGTGATTTTGAGGAGTCAAATGTGCATGAAAGGGGTTTGGTGATGATCAGAATTTTGGGCACATGGGCATCAGATTTGGTTGCAGGTGGACCATTCTGGTTTGCATGCAAGGGAGGGACTGTGTGATGTTTTGTTGCAGGTTAAATTGCTGATTTATTATTGGAGAGGCTGTCATTTGAACAGGAAAGCTTGAAGGAACTTGTGGTTGGTTTAATTCATTCATTGGATGTGGCTGATGATGAACTTGAAAATTATGAGGAATTGATGAGGTGAATTGGTGTGTTGGTAGTGACTGATTTAGTGAAATATTTGGAGGATTTTGTTGGTCAAATTGATACGCTGAAGTAATAGTATGTGTTTGAGGAGTTAGACCAGAAATATGATCCATAGAGTTAGTTTGGTGATTATTAACCTTTGTTTGCTTATTTTTATTCAGATAATAATCTAATTATACATGCAAATTAAATGCACGTCACCTCTTTTTCAGTTTTAGATAGATAATCTAATTCTGGTTTTAACATTGATGTTGGATAATTTTCATATATTATTTTTAGGTATGCTATCTCGCTTTCTTGAAATGTAATATTATCTCTTTTTTTTAATCAATGAAAATTATAAATTAAGAAAACAAGGCTTTAGGCATTTGAGAGAAGCTTTGTTTATTGGGTGAAAGTGTTCTCATTGTACACGAAGGTACCTTTTGAAAGAAAATAGAATTTAGGAGCTTGTTAGAGAATGTTATATTTGATTCTGATGGTGTCACTACCACTGAAACTGGAGTAGTAGTTTGGTATATGTATAAAAAAACTAAAAAAATTTAAAAAAATCATCTGATTTAATTTGACATAGCAAGAAAAGAGTTTAGATTAATATATCTAATATTGTCATTATTAGTATTTGTTACAGTTTTAATTGTATTCTGATACTACTTATCAAGCTCTGATACCGGTTTTTTTAAGTGCAAGAAAATTAAATTTTAAAAAATAAAGCTATTAAGTTATATTGGTGTTGAATAATTTTCATATACTATTTTCAAATATATTATTCACTTTGTCTATTTTTTCTTAACTAATATATCATCTCTTTTTTTCAATAAAATTATAAATTAAGAAAGTAATGCTCTAAACATCTAATAGAGGCTTTGTTTATTGGATGAATGTATTCTCACTATACATAAGGATGCCTTTTGGAAGGAAACAGAATTTAGGATGTTATTAGAAAATGTGATATTTGATTCTGACGGTGTCACTGTCATTAAAATTGAAGTGATAGTTTGGCATGTGTACAAAAAAAAAAACAAAGTCGAATCGTGATCCTATTAAGGAAGCAAATTCAATGAAGCAACAACTGGTACCATAGAGAAGCGGCCATAAACTGGATAGTCTTGACCAATTTGAAAGATCATTTAATGTAACTAAAGAAGGCTTCAAAAATTATCTGGTTTAGTTTGACATAGTAACAAGGAATTAGATTAACAAAATTGCCCCTGTTAGATTTTGCTATGTTCATTCCTTTCATACTTGTAAATACTACTTTGCTTTCTTTCATTCATGTGGAAGATGTGATATTTGAAATTGAATTGTGGGTGATGATCATAAGAGTATGAATAGTTGGACTAAAAAAAGCAATACTAGATCCCTTACAAATTTATGGGACCTCATGACTATAGTGTGAAATGAAATTGTGTGGTAATAATCATATATTTTAAAAAATTCTTGATATTGAAAATGGAGGAGCATCATGAATGATTTTACACATGTATAATCTCACTACTGATACGAATAGGATGATCAGTACTAATGGGTTTTAAGTGCTAATTATATCTTTAACCATATAAAATTTTTTGTGCCGATCGAAAATGAGAAACATTGGAGAGTAGTTCTCAGTTTACTCAAAATGCATTTGGTTGACTCATCCATATTGTTTGTAAAAGGTAAATTATACTTGGTAATCTAACCTATTCACTTTTTCTTAAGCTTGACTATTTTCCTTCATCTATATATACTTTTTTTTTCCTATGTTTAATGTTTCAACATATAGATTTTTTAAGTATTTACTCAAGCATGTAGAGTTAAAGATAAAATTAATATTTTAGAATTTCTTTCAATTTTTAAATTTAAAATATACTCTTAATTTGTTTTAATAATTAAAATATAAGACAAATTAATGTATAATTTACAAATAATAATTTAATGCTATTTTAGAATTGAAAACAAAATAAATGAAAATAAGATTTCTTCAAAAGCAACCATTAAAAAAATGATGGCATGCAAATTTGTAGAGTTGGGTTTTAAAATTAGAACAAATTTCAAATCACTCAACGTTCTATATTATTTTCAAAAATTAAGAATTTTGAGCAAGTATAATTACAATGAAGAGGGCATTTTATGAAAACTAGATTTACATGATGAAATTTTTTTATAAGATCTACATGGTCAATTATATTTGAAAATATGTTGACAATTTTTTTCAACTAATCCTCTATAATCATATAATTATAATCAAATTTTATAACATGTGACCTTTCTTTTCCCAACGTAATATGTGATCTTTATTATCAATTATAGATTGACAAAATTTTAAAATCTTATTCATACAAAGTTTTCCTATAAAAAAATTCATATGCTAAAATTTGATTATAAATATGCGTCTAACAAAAATAAATAAATCTACATAACTTTCATCTATAGCTATTTTAAAATTTTGAATATAAAGAAAAGTGACTAGGAATGGAAATAAATTGCTGGGGTTTGACCCCTTTCAATTTTTACCTAAAACTTCCATATTATATTGGGCCAAATTTAAAAATAATCTCCTGTGGGCGGTAATCAAAGATTCCGAGTTCTCATGGGAGTTACTTCTTCCTGTCCTAATTATAAGAATTAGTTGACTAATTTGAAGAGATTAAGAAAGAAAATTAAGTTAGTTATTTATAATAAATAGGTACTGTCTTTCTTAAAATATTCTTGCTAATAAGGTGTATTGACTAGTACTACTATTGTTAGAAGGACTATCTTGAAAAAAAAATATAAATATGAAAAATAAAGTGAATGAAAACCTTATATTTAAAACTAAAATAAAAATCAAATAATATTTTATATTAAAACCAGAAGTACTATGACGTACGACACTTGTTTGGATAAGTTGGTTAGCCCATCTGGTCCCCTTTTATCGTGCTTTGTCTCTGCCTTGTTTTCTTTTATACTATCTAATGGGCCCTTGTATTATGCAATAGGAATGCTCTTTCATCTTGTAACCGGCTCAATTAACTAGTACGCGTAGCCTATGTATCTTACTTAAATAAAAGATGTGTTTAAATACTTTCAAAATTACTTTTTAAAAAATATTTTTATATAAATCAAGATAAAAATATTCTCACATATTTATTTTCATCGTATATCATAAAATTATAGTTTGATTTTTTTTCTTTATATAAAAAACACAAAAAAGCCAGAAATGAAGTGAGTGCATATATCTATTTATAAGCATACAATATACTAGTATATTTTTTTAATTAAAAAAAAAAAGCGCGACACAAGACTACAATCGACTACTCCATTAGGATTTACGAGGGCTTTGGTTTCAGTTGTGTACCCTCATTCTTCTCCGCAGTTCGGGTCAAAAACATTTCCTCCGCACTCCGCAGTGATGGTCGGCGACAATCCATTTCTTCCCTAAGAAATCATCGCCAACATTCTCAAACGACTTCCTGTAAGATGCCTTTTACGATTCCAATGTGTCTGCAAGCTTTGGAAAAATCTCATCAAAAGCCCTTCTTTCATCGCAGTCCGCCACCAAATTTAAGGGTGGTTGCTTTTGTCTCTGGGGACTTGGGTTCAGTCCAATCGTTAATGATTACAAAATAGCGAGAATTCACCTTAACGAGTCTAGGAAGGTTAATGGGGTGGAAGCGTATTCATTATGTTCGGGGTCATGGAAGAAAGTAGGATTTGAAAGTTTACCAGGCGTGAGCGATGCTTATGGCTTTCAAGATGTTGCTGTAACTGCCAATGGAGTTATGTATTGGCTTGCGGAAGTTCCTGACATGATAATTTCATCTGATCTAGCGATGGAAGTCTTTATATTGATACCCATGCCTCCTTTACACTCTAATTACAGACGTTCTACGCTTGCTGTGTTTGAGAACAAACTTGCTATCCTTTCTCTCTCTTTTCCTTTTGTACGTTATGCTTTTGAGTTGTGGGTGATGGAGGAGTATGCAGGTGGTTTATCAAGGGAAAAGTGCAATTGGACTAAGAAATATACTATGTGTCGTTTAGGTCTTTTTGATGGCTTGTTCCAGCCAGCGATTGCTTGGAGGAATCAAATAGTCTGTCGTTGTCAAGCTTGGACTGGTGGGCCAAAAAATACTCTATATCTGTTCGATCCTATTTCTGCTGAATATAGGACGGTTACTATCGGTGAACAGTTTGGTGGTGTTTTCAATTTTAGTGAAAGCCTTGTATCGTTGAGCAGCAACGACATTGAAGAGCCTTGATCTTAACTCTTAACTATCATATTGCAGATTTACTTAGTTGGAACACTTTTGGTAGAAATAAGCCCGTAGTAGTTTGTACTTTATAACCGTATCTATAATTCTAATTCTTGTTTGTCCTTTATGTTATCGAGAGTTATCAAATATATAGACTTCATCTGACCTATCTATAACAACTAATCGTTCTGTTTTCTGAGGCATGTATAATTGATTGCCTGTGACGGGTTAATTATTTTAGGCATGCTGTCTTAATGATCTTTTGATGGTTTTATATCATAGAGAGTGGGCATAAATGATGTGAATTTGAGTTTCTTGCATTTTCAATGGTGGCTGAGGACAGTATTAGTAGTCTCATGTGAAGTTCAACCTACAGCTCCTCTATTATTTTATGCTATTCCAATTATGCTTACAAGTCACAGGGACCCTAATGCATTATTGGTTGAAAGATGAGGTTAAAATCAATGAAATTATAGCGTACCTACATGAAAGGAAATTTTAAAAGAATCAGATGTTCGGAAAATATGGTCTTTTTTTCCTGCTGCTGCTGCAGAACCATTATGAATTCAAATTCCATATGTCTGGGATCTTTAACTTTGTTAAACCTGTCTATGATGCTGGCAGATTGTTCAATTTTGTTTCAAAGATCAATAGATATTTCTAGTGCACCATGGATTATTTGGGACTTGTTATTGATGAATGTGAAGTGGAGAATGATGAACCGAAAACTGGTTTTATCTTATTGTTTTTTGTTATCATTCTCACGACTTATACTAACGAATTTATGGTGTTTGCTACCTGTAGATGCAGTGTGATCCTTTTGTTCTCCCACTGTTTTTTCAATTTGACAAGGAAATATATTTAGTTTCTTGTATGGGTTGTTTTGGATTTGCTGTCTTTTGCTACACTAATCTTTTAAGTTTCCAGTTCAAGCACCGATCAAGTGCCAAAAGTAAGATGATGAGAACACAATGAAATAAACAAGAGGTTTCCATTTTAGGAAAATCCATAGGAGACCCAAAGATGTGCCATTTTTTTAGCACCAAACATATGATATTGGATGAATATGGAACAATTTTCATCAAAAAGATGAATGATGCAATCTCTATTCTGATTGGGAAACTTGAATAGCTGATGAAGCTTCTGCAAGTAGTTTTGTCAATTTAACAATGCTTGTTGGTTGAAACTCATAACAAATCTGGTGTATGATCTTTTCACATGAGAATTTGTTTTTAGGTATTCCTTGATGAATATTGAAAGCTGCAAATTTTACCATGATTATGTTTCTTGCTAATTATCTTTTCACATTTTTTACTGTGCAGTCAAAGGACTTCGCAACGGGTGTTAATGTGACATAAATCTTTTTCCAAGAGGGGTCATTGTTGATTCATTAAAATTAAAGCAATGGTTTTGTCTTTCTAGTTCTTCATGGCGGTGGAGCACTGAACATGAAACATTCAAAACTAGAAGGCATGCGTACCCTTTTCTGTAAAATGCATAAAATATTTTAATCAGCCACTATCCATACAATGCCATTCCTTTGATAATTTGACTTCGGGTTGATTGTAGTTTGAATTGCTAATTCTTAAATTACTATCTTGACCAATTCAATAACTAATCTGATTTACAACACTTTACAAAATACTGTCTTCAGTCATAATTATAAGAGCTAGTTGATTAGTTTGAGGCGATTAAGAAAATAAGTTAAATTAATTATTTATAATGAATATGTGTTCTCTTTCCTAAAATATCTTTATTAATCAAATGTACTAGTTAGAACTACCATTCTTAGAAGGATAATGTTAAGAAAAAAATGCATAAATGTGATAGACAAAGTAGATTGGGTACTATATTTAAGACTAAAATAAAAATCAAACGAGGTCTTATATTAAGGATCGGATTTCTATGCAATGCCATTCTTTGGTGAAAATTGAAAAGGTCATAATGTATCCAATTTTCATTTGACTTCAAGGCGTAGCGTACTTTGGTTTTTTTTTTTTTTGGCCAGAAAAGGCGGACTTTGGTTTCACATCATGTTTTCTTACAGGTTTTCTAATCTAAATTAAAACCAAACACTGGCTAATGAGCACTCTGTTAGTAGACGTCCTAGTTATTGACACTATTAGGTGGTTAGGTAATACGAGCATGTCACTATATATTGACTCGGTGTATCTTATGATATCTAATTTTCTCTATTGCCAACCCCATCTTCTTTTTTTTTCCCAAGGTTTTATACATGTTAGAATTTCAAATTTTACAATATACTCTTAATTAATTTTAATAATTAATAATTAACGCTGTCTTGACTTTAAAAAAAATAAAAAATTAATTTAACTTATGATATGTAGAGACCTTTAAGACTTTTCTTTTAACTACTCTTTAAAATTAGAATAGAGCCCGTTACTGTTAGTAATTGAAAACGGGCAGCGCAGGCGCTGGAATTTGGAATATTTATATCTATGTACCATCATTAGGGTGTGTTTCGTATTTTGGGTTTTCTTTGGGGGGGGGGGGGGAGGGGAAGCAGAAAGATTTTAATTATTTTTTAATTTGATAACATATAAATTTTAGGAGGGGAGGAAAAATTTTAAAAAAAAATCCCTTTCCTCCCCTCCAAAATTATTTTGTCATGTTGTAACTATTATACTCATATTTTGTCATGTTTTGATCGTTATGCCCATATCTTAAATAAAATAAGAATAAAATTGTTCATGTTAAAATATTTTTTCCTTTCTTCTTCTCATGAGCCAAACAAAGTACTCCTTCGGTTCTTAATATAGGACCTAATTCTTGAGTTGGTTTTGGTCTAAATATAAGACCTATTTATCATATTTATCAATTTTCTCTAAATTACCCCTATAGATACTCTCTCAACCATAATCAAGTAAAAGAGGGAGATGAGGTATTAAGAAAGATGATTGTGGTGTTTTAGGAAAAATGTGTCATATTTCTTATAATTAATTAACTTACCTAACTTTCTTAATCTAATCAAATTAGTTAAATGGCTCTTATATTAAGGACCGGAGGAGTAATATTAAAAACTCTTCCTCTCCCCTTCTTTTTTATAAATCCAAATAAAGTAATATTAAAACTCCCCCCTCCCCTCTTTTTTATAAATCCGAATAAAGTAATATTAAAATCCTTCCACTCTCCTCCCCTCCACTCCATTAAAATCCCTTCTCTTTCCTTCTTCTCATTAAGCCAAATAGACTCTTAATATTGATATAAGAACTAATTAATTAATTTAAATAAATTAGAAAAATTTGCTATAAACAAGTGTTATTTTTCAAAAATAATTTTATTAATAATATATATTAGTTAGAATTATTATTTAATAAAATTTTAAATAAAATACTTATTAAAAAAAATAAAGTGAACTGGATTTTTATATCTGTATATATATTTATATTGAGCACAAGCTTCTAACAGCGTGGTATTATAAATTATAAATATAATGGATGGAGTCCCGAAAGCCCTAATGGTCCCTTGCCGGCGCTTTTCTATGTGATTCATCGTTCCTTCTTCGCAGTAATGGATGGCGACAATCCATTTCTTCCCGATGATATCACCGCCAACATTCTCAAACGACTTACTGTAAGATGCATTTTACGATTTCGATGTGTGTGCAAGCGTTGGAAAAATCTCATCAAAAGCCCTTCTTTTATCGAAGCCCACCTCCAGCACTCCAGTAATCAAAGAACTGTTCTTCTATGGCCCAGGTATGGCAATGATAATCCCTTGCCGTTATATTTGAGCCATTGCGGCATTCGAATCTTTAAACGTATAAAGGCACCTGTGGCCGCCGAGGGGGTTAAGATCATTGATTCAAGCAATGGCCTGCTCTGTTTCAAAATTGTTGATGATGTTAGTTCTCCTCCTTCACTTTTACTGTGGAATCTTGCGACCAGAGAGATCAGGCAGGTGCCCAGATCTATTCACAATTTTAAGTGTGATTGCCTCTGTGGTTTGGGTTCAGTCCAATTGTTAACGATTACAAAATTGTGAAAGTTCACGTTAACAAGGCTCGGAATGTTAATGGGGTGGAAGTGTATTCACTAGGTTCGGGGTCATGGAAGGAAGTTGAATTTGAAAATTTACAGGGCGTGAGCGTTACTCATAGCGGAGAAGCTGTCACTGCCAATGGAGTTATGTATTGGCTTGGGATATCTCACATGATACTTTCATTTGATCTAGCGACAGAAGTGTTCGCATTGATAGCAAAGCCTCTTTTATTCATTAGTTTGCTTTCTACGCTTAGTATATTTGAAAACAAACTCGCTCTGCTTTTTCTCTCTTCAGCTTATTCCATTGAGTTGTGGGTGATGGAAGAGTGTACAAGTGGTATATCAAGGAAAAATGGAAGTGGACTAAGACACATAGTATAGGTCCTTTTCCACGCTTGCTAAGGCCAGTGACCATTTGGAGGAACGAAGTAGTCTGCCATGATGTTGTAATGCCTAGACTTGAAGCTGAGACTGGTGAGCTAACAAATATTCTATATGTGTTCGATCTTACTTCTGATGGATATAGGGTGGCTAATATCGGCAAATGTTTTCATGGTATTTTCAATTTTTGTGAAAGCCTTGTGCCATTGAACAGCGACCACATTGAAGAGCCTTGACCTTAAGTCCTGAGTATTATATTGCATATTTGCTTAGTTTGAACGCTTTTGGTAGAAATGAACCTATATTAGTTTGTAGTGCATAACTGTACCTGTGATTCTTGTTGTTTATGTTATTGAGAATCATCAAATGTTTTGACTTATTTGACCATCTTTGATATGTGATTGTTCTGTTTCCTCTTACAGATATATATATAATTTGAATGCTGGTTTATGGTTTAGTTATACTAGAGACATGCTATCTTCGATGGTTTTCTATCATATATATATATATAGAGAGAGAGAGGGAGGGAGGGAGGGAGGGAGAGCAAACGTTAAGTGAATCTGAAATTCTTGCATTTTCATTTCATTTCTCTGTTTTGTGGAAACAGTTTTCCACCTTACACGGAGTCATGTGCCGTTTTGGTCAACGGTGGATGAGAACAGTATTAGTAGTTTCGTGTGAGGTTCAACCTCCAGTGCCTCCACTATCTTATGTTATTCTAATCATGCTCACATGTATGCATTATTAGTTGAAAGATAAGGTAAAATCAATACTTATGGCGCACCCACATGAAAAGAAATTTTAAGAGAACCTGAGGTTCAGAAAATATGGTCTTTCTTTCTTGTTTTTCCCCCTTTGCTGCTGTTGCAGAACCGTGATTATTTCGAATTCCATTTGGCTTGGGTATTAAACCTGGCTAGAATGTTTGCGGATTATTCAATTTTGTTTCAAAGGTCAATAGATATTGCTATTGTACCATGGATTATATGAGACTTGCACACCTGGACATGAAACTGTCGTATCTTTGTCCGATCTCTCTACTAGTGAAATTAAGATGTCAACTACATGCAGACGCAGCGTGGTAATGTTTTAAATTATGTAGAAAGCTTCGTCTTAATTCACAACATTCACATTGAAGAGCCTAGATTTTAAATTACTCTTCCGGTCCTTAATATAAAACCCATTTAATTAATTTGATTAGATTAAAGAAGTTAGAAAAGTTAGTTAATTATAAGAAATGTAATACGTTTTTCTTAAAATACTATAATAATCTTTTTTATATTCCTCTTTCTCTTTTACTTGATTATGGTTAAAGGAGTATCTATAGGGGTAATTTAGAAAAAAATTGATAAATATGAGAAATTGTTCTTATATTTAGGACCAAAACCAACTCAACAATTAAGTCCTATATTAAGGACCGAAAGAGTATTATGTGTGCATATTTATTTTGCTAAGCTCTTTTGATGTTTTTTCCCCACCGACATTCCCCGACTTGTTCACTCTCATTTTTCACAGCATTTTCAACTTTTATTTTATACCTCTTGGTGGCTACTAAACATCCCCTTCCTCGCTGGTGAAACTGAAGCGAAGTACTGCCTCTAGTTTAGCTAAATGACTAATATGAAGAGCTTAAAAAATTAATTAAATTGGTTATTTAAAATAAATATGTATTAATTTTTCTAAATTATTTTTATCTAATCATGTTTCTTGGAATTACCTCTTGGCACAAACCATTTACAATCAATAAAAATATTCTAAAAAAGTTAGAAATTTGTTGGTTGAGGTAATATATTGATGATAAATTTAATCTCTAATTATTTCTTATATTTAGAACTAAAGGTAGTATATATGTGTATGGAATTTAAAAAAAACAAGAAATTAAACTTCTTTATCATTATTCCAGCCAGACATATTTTTTCATGATCTAAATGAAATCTGAAGAAAAATTATTAGAAATGGCTTTACTGCATAACAAAATAGTTTGAAATGAAAAATCTAGATCTTGCCACGCGCTATAATGGATAAAATTTAGTTTAGAGTATTGTGGTCTTCATCTTTCAACTCATATTTATTATATACATATTTTATTTAAATTACTGTCTTATTACATTTTTTAATTTTTAGAGGCTTAAGTATAAAGTCAAAAGCCGATTAAGAAATAAAATATATTAACTGTGTCAAACAACCCATGAAATTTTTGTGATTTTTGAAGTAAAAAATATAATTAATTATATGTATAGAAAGAACAGCTATATGAGTTGGGACGATGATAATATTTTTTGTTCTTTGTTTTTTTCCCCATAAAAATAAAAGTTTTGATTTCCATTCACAGTTTCGTATGCTTTCTCAAATTGAAATTAAAAAAAAAAATGAATTGTTGTACCGATATAGTTGGTATAAAATTTCAATTTTTCCTGAAAAAAATTTTAATTTCTGATTCTTCTAAATTCTAATGATATTTTTTAACAGAAAATTTGCTTTAAAAATTTTTAAAATTCTTGCTTTTCATGAAAATTTCTTCAGAAAATATTTTAAAAAGTGTAATGCTTTGCAATTATTTAAAATAACTAAATATCAAAATATGAATTTTAAAAAATACTGAATTGCTGCTAATTAATAAACTTACTGCATAATAAATATTAGTAGTTTTAGTCATTCACTACAATTGTATGTTGTAAAACAAAAATTTTGAAATTTTTTATTTGACAGTGAGTTAAAAATTTAATTCTTTTAATTATATAAAAAAAAGGCATGAGCCTCAATGTTATGCATCTCTACTCAACTCACAAAAAATTCCAGGAAATAATCAAATATTTAGAAGAGATGTTCAAAAAATTTCTACATATTTTTATCATTTCCTACAATTTTTAATTTTTTTTATTACAAGATAAAATTTTTTATTAAACTTATTGCTACATTGTATAATTTAGTCTAATTGAGTGTCTATAATGAAAAGCCTTTAATACATACTTTTCTTATGAAAATGATAAGCAAAGATGATCCAATATTAATATAACTTAATGATTTTATTTTTTAAAAAAAACATATTTTTTTTCAATTTTAAAAAATGGTATCGAAACTTAATAAGTGGTATCAGAACATAATCAGAGCTCTAATAAGTATGGATAATTACAACATCATAATACAATCTAATACCCTCTAAATTCTTTAATTCTACCTCCAAGTAGGTTTTAGTTACTCTATTCTTTATAAAATTACTTTATTAAATTCAAAAAATTAGTTTAATAAATAATATTAAAACACAATAAAATTTTTTAATGATAGTGACATATTACAATCTTATAATTTTTTTTAACAAGTATTACATCACTTTTACTTGACAATATCTTAATTGATCTTCCTGATTATATATTAATTGAGATTTTAAAAAAATATCAATCGAATTGTTAATACAATTGTAATATGTGTG
This sequence comes from Neltuma alba, assembly GCF_004799145.2. NCBI lineage: Eukaryota > Viridiplantae > Streptophyta > Magnoliopsida > Fabales > Fabaceae > Neltuma > Neltuma alba. The sequence continues at coordinate 1,969 of NW_021636163.1, read as the reverse complement.
TAAAGATGAATATGTGTCATCTGGGGTTCAAACTTGATTCAAGAACATTTCAAATGGAGTCAACAAAATCCTTTTCTCCTCCTCCAAAATATTGCTACCAAAATATTTTATATATTTAGTGACCACGATCAACTCGATGTACTTCAAATCCTGTTAATAAATCCTTCAATGAGAGCTTGCATAGTTGGTTCTACTAACGGTTTGATATGTTTGAGAATCGGTGATGATAGATTTCACGTATCCTCTTTCTTAGTATGGAATACAAAATTAGAAAAGTTCAACCAATACTTCTAAGAATTGAGGTTAATTGCTTTTGGATTTTGGGTTTGGTCCAAGAGATAATAATTACTATAGTGATGTTTTATGTCTCTAAGGGAACTTTATTTATTAGATGGAGGCTTTTTTTACTATAGATAAGGTCATTTTTTTGTAAGACAGTAGAATTTTGAATTTGGGAGTTTATAGAAAGTATACTGGGATCACTTCCACTTGTGCTGCCACCTCACCTTTGCCTGCCACATGTTACCATTACATAATTCATTTCTCCAAGTGACTTCTTATGGCTTGAAGCCAGGACTTCCTTTGTGCACGCGTGTAGCTTTACGAGTTGAGCTGCAATGAACCGATTGACTTATTATGTAAAATTAAATATATAATATTATTTTACACAAATAATTTTATATACAGATATATTATAAAAAACTAAAAATATACTATATAATAATTTTAATCATAACTATTTCAATGAAAAAACAATTTTTAAATATTGTTTTACTATTTATTTTATAATTTTTATTTTTAAATATATATTTTTAATATAATTCTAATTTCTAACGACACTAATTTTGAATTTTAAATCATAAATAATTTTTTATAAATAATTTTTAAATTTATTTTTTAATTAACATTGATAAGATATACAATTTAGTCATAACTATATGATAATTAAAAATACACTATATGATAATTTTAATCATAACTATTTTAATCAAAAAAAATTTTTAAATATTTTTTTACTATTTTTTTATAATTTTTTATTTTTAAGTAATATTCTTAATATAATTCTAATTTCTAACGACACTAGTTTTGAATTTTAAAACATAAATAAATTTTTTATAAATATTTTTTAAATTTAGTAATTAACATTGATAAGATATACAATTTGATTATATATGTATTATATTACATTATGTTATATATCTAATGTTATATTATATTATATATCTAATGTGTTTTTATATTTGAAAAAAATCATTTACAATTAGTTAAAAATCTTATTATTAAAAAATAACCACTATAATAAAATCTACTAAATTATTCTATATAAAAAATTAAATGATTTGAATAGATTATGATAATTAGTATTCTCTTACTTGTATATATATACTATGTAATTTATTTTCTTAAAATTCTTTATATATACCACTTGTGTTTGTATTGAAGATCAAAATCAATCTATATCATGGGTATTAATTATATTATAATTAAATTTATTGTTTAATGATTGAAATTCAAAATTCACTTTAATATTAGTTTGTGCTCATAAAATTATTTGTTTTTTGAATTCTATCATATATTATATATTTCAATATATTGTATAGATGATAAAATATTATATATTTCAATATATTAGTTTGTATAAGAAAGTTATTAATGTTCTTCTTATATTTTTTTAATTATTATTATATAATCAAGAGGAATTTATTTTAACAAAATATAAACAAGTTTTCTAAAAAATTGTCTTTTTATTTTCAATATATACATAATGATAATATGAATGATGATGATATTTTCATTAACACCAACTCCACAAAATATCAATTATTTTATAATTAAAATGTTTTTTAAATGATCATATTCTTAATTGTTATTAATAAATTTTTGTAAGATTTATAATTAAATAATAAAATTTAAATTAGTGATGAATTAGCGACAAAATTATGACAGAATAGAATTAGCGACAGAATTA
>NW_021636162.1:0-54149 GCF_004799145.2 Neltuma alba | reverse complement strand
CCCACTTTAATTGATAAATATCTCTAAAAAGATATCAAACAATATATTAAAATCAGGATTTATCACTGTTTTTAAATCACAAAATCAATAGGCCCTTAATTTAAATGAAATTAAATTTGAATAAATAATCAATTTTTAATCTTATTTTTTTTAATCGAAGGGAATTTTAAATTATTAGCAATTAACAGATTACCAAATCTAACAAAACCTCACATATTTATTGACTTTTGTTTACTTAAATCTTAATATGTCAGTTTGAAGCCAAAAAAATAATCAGTATAATGTTGCTTCGAAAGTCAGGTAAATGTGGATAAAACTGTAATGAGCGAATTGATAAATAGTAGCTTTTGTATTGTGAAGTAATTAAACAATATAACTAATAATGCCATAAAACACACCCGCACAGAGATGGGTTGCAACTGTGCAACTTCTTCTGATTATCAACTAATTTGAAATTCTAATCATTCTTACTTACACATTTTTAGTAACAATTGACAGCGCTGAAATACAAATAAATACATTTTGTTGTCATTCCTGATCTTTGATTTTGAAATTTTAAAGGCATTTTTTTGGGAGGATTTTTCCAAGGTTTTGGTAAAATGTGAAATATTTTCTGGATAACCCAAAACATTACATATCTAGCCATTCAAAATTGTATGATGTAGTTATCGATTAAAAATTTGTTGAAATATTAACTTTTAAATTAGATTTATGAAAATGACGACGTATTCATCAATCAATTGTCCAGCATATGTAGTCTAAAATTGTTTTAATTTTAAACTCTTTTATTATATATCGATGGTAATGTGAAAAATAAAACATTTCATGTCCAAAAATATAGATATACACGACGAGGAAATAACAACTATCGGATCATTGCTTCAACAAAAATAAATAGTAAAAAGTCACAAATAAATATCTCATATAGATTTTCGTCTACAAAAAGTACGATGGGATAAAAGTTATAACAAGAAAATCATACACAGTTTTAATATGCATCTCAAAATTGAAGAACACCAAAATGCGTAGTAATTAATAGTACCCACTTGAAGTGGATGAAAGTGAAAAGTTTTCTTGTGGAGATCACGAAGCTACTTATGAGAAATTTGTGATCACTTATACCTATTTGTAATATTTCGGAGAGAATGAGAAAAGTTCAACAAATGTTTTAGAAGAGATGAAAACAAATATTTGATTCATTTATATCAATGGATAAGTGTGTTTTTTAGGGGGAAAATATTAGACAATAGCAGATGTATGAGTAAAAAAATATTTGAAAGATAAGTAAATTATTTATTTATAATACATTTTTCTACCTCCACTAATTAAGTAATAATAGTTTGTAAAAGTATCAATCAAATAAACATGTTGACTAGAAACCATCTCCTCTATTCTTCTTAAATCAAATTGTTCTATTCAGAAAACTTTCTCCTATTTATTATTTTGTTTTCGCCAACTTCTTAGCCATATAACCAAACATATTCTAAAAGAATTCAGTCAATTAGAAACACTCAAAGGAACATGAGCAAAAATTTATAAACAATTGGAATTGGAAGTTTTTGAGGAACGTACCTGTTGTGTCCTTCCAAAGTACGTGACATTTTCATGGGTGGCTCTGAGTTCAATATGATTTGATACTCCGAATAATAGTTGGAGGGCCAAGTGTTTGAGCATGTGGACGGTACTAAGGCCTGACTTGCTTCATTTTCTGGCACATCGGCGGCAGTGGCGATGACAGTGGTGCCGTCTAGATGTTGCTCTTCTGGATGCCGAACATATACATCATTCTCCGGCACGTCGTCTGCATTGGCGGTGGTGGCGGTCTGTCTGCGCTTTCTCTTGAGGACGCTGGACATGTTCATCAATATCTGGCACGTCAATGCCTCTATCAGTACTAGTTGCTCTTCAAGGTGTTGGGCATACGCTTCATCCTTCAAAAGTGCATCAACGATTTCATCAATATCCAGCTCCATTGTCATATTGTCTCAAACCTGTAAGTATACATGTCAATTTCAATTCCATATTAATGAAGAGGTTTACGACTATATAGTTACACTTTAATACTGGTTTTTATGCATATCTATATATTAGACGAGTATTACAAATTTGAAAACATGGGAAAATTAAATAAAGTGTACGCACTTGTAATAATTCAACCAATAGCAAGATTATATTTTTTCATAAATCTTAATAATAATGAGATATAAGGAAAGAAAATTCAAGAAATAAAGATCACCAATTCAATCATTATGTAAAGCATAGTCAAAAGCAAACACGCGCAAGTGAGAGAAAATTGTATTCAGAATAAATATAATTCAAATTATTAATATGAGATTACCAAGTTTATGAACTTCACAAATATTTGTCAGCTCCTAGGAACATCATTTTGGTTTTGGACTATTAAATTTAAAATTTATATAAAGATAATTCAAAAATATCTCTTACAAATATCATTTGCAACAGCTATCGAAACAATGTAATATTCATATAAAAATTGTGAAAAAAACTAAATGAATAAATACATATACTGTATACTTAAAAGTCTTATCTCGATCGATATTTCTAATAATTTATATAATTAATAGTATATTTTTATACATATATAATAGTAAATTTTATTATTTATGTTATTCTAATGAAAATAATTTAAAAATAATTTTCATAATTATTTCGTTAATTGTAATTAAAAAATAATTATTTTTTTCTCCTCACCCCTGGAAGAAATATAATTCCTACCTCGATCCTATTTTGCAGACTTGGATTAATGTTTCTAACATATTTCACCAAAACCTACCTAGTTTTCATCTCTAGCAGGGTCCAAGTTTTATGCTTGAAAAGATTGGAAAATATGGGATATACATACCGTGGCAATGAGTTCAATCAAATAACAAGATGATCATAAGCTTCATAAATCTTAATAATGGGATATAAATTAAAAAATTAAAACTCACCAGTTCAATATTAATGTAAAATATAGTTAATATGGATATAAACATTTCGTGGCCTGAAACACAGACTTTAATTTAGATTAATTTAATTTAAATTATACTAATAGCAGATATATGAATAAACAAATTTCACAGATTTATTAACCTTTGTTTGCTCATTTTTATTTAGATAATAACCTCATTTTACATGAAAATTAAATGCAAGACCCGTCTTTTTCGGCCATAGATAGAATTATTTAATCTTGACCATTTATTTAATTTAACATTTTAATTGAGCATTGGAGCAAACCATATATAATGAGATAAGTTAAAAAGATTTTTTTTACATTCTGGAATTATCTAATTTCATTTGGTCAAAAAAATTATCTAATTTCAAATATATATAATACGCAGTTGGCAAAAGAAACGTTTTTGTGTTATTAAAAAACAATTCCCTATAGCAATTTTTTAATAAATAGTTTTAAAAATAAAAATTTAAAAATCTGTCTGAATTATTATTATTATTAAAAAATACGTCTAAAATGATATAGTGGAGAGTGAAAGAAGAATTTACTTGAAAATAATCAAATACAACATTCTTGGACTCTTCCCTAATTTTTTTAAATAACAAAATATCAAAAAGATGTTCTGCTTTTTTTTGGGACAACTTTTTTTATTCTTCTAGAATATATAATGAAAACCATATATTTCTATTCTTTTTAATAAAAAACTGTTCTTAAAAACACGAAATCAAATAGGCCCCTAATTTTTTGGCCAAAAAAATAGGCCCCGAATTTTAATTAAATTAAATTTAAAATAATCAATTTTCAATCTTAATTTGACTCATCCCTTTCATGTTCATTGATCGATGGTCAGATGGGTGACCATTGAAAAGAAATATTATTCTGTTAACTAAAATTATACAAAAAAAATTAAATTATTTTTTTAGTAATTTTCAAATTTTATGGTGTTTGACCGTTTTCACGTATCTTAGCTTCATTTATAAAAAAAAAAAATATTCTTTTTTCAAAAGCTACTCATTGTCAAAGTAGCTTCTCCGAGTAATAAAAATATATTTTTAAGATCCCAATTATTTTTGAAAACTCAAATAAGCATTATAAAAATTCTCAAAAGGAACTCTATTCCTTAAAAAGTAAGATGAATTAAAATTATTTTTTAATGAGAAAAAGTAGAATCTCGTGTGTATACTTCTGTCACAAGAAAGCATGGCTATTTCCTAAAAATATTCACTCATTTAAAAACAAGCGAAATTTCAATCTCACGCAAGTACGTACCTTTTGTTATTTTATTTGTCATAAAAAATTATTTTTACCAAAAGATATTTGTATTTTACTAACTGCAAAAATTAAATAGTACAATATACTGTCTATCAAAAAAATCTTGGAACCCATATTATTGAATTCCAAAATCACAACATCACTTTATGCTTAATAAATGAAAATGTAAAAAATTGAATTGTACACTCAGCTATGCTAATAGTCTAACACTAAGAAACTATATATTTTCATATTTTCAACAAAAAATTACATAATAAAATATAAAATTAAATTTTTTTCTTTTATTTTTTTTAATTAGAGAATGATAATTCAGGATATTTCCCCTTTCTGGGGTTATAACAAATATACTTAATCTGCAGCAATCTAGTGTGAAAATAATATTTTCGTTTCGTACTCCATCATTCCTTAATCACATTCCATATTCGTTTTATTCCAAACTAATATTTCTTCTTTGACTGATTCTAGTATGAAAATAATCCTATAAAACTTATCAATATTTAACTCACTACAATGCAAGAAAACAAAGAATCATTTATACTACAAAATTAGTTAAAGAAAAACAATCTTTACACAAGAAATCTGCTGTTTGGTTTACAAATTGAAGAGATTGAACAACATTTGGGGGATTCTGTGGGTTGTAATAAGATTGATTAATTGCAAGACTTGAAGGAACAAAATGATTTTGATGCTTACAGTGGGTTTGAACATCAGGATTGGTGATATCATGGATGCTTCTTCTTCTTCTCTTTTTGTTCCCTTTGTTGATGTGGTGATTAAAGAACTTCTGAGCATGGCTAGCAATCTGAACTGGAGTCCTTGTCTTCACAACATTTTCAGAAATGTTCTTCCAATTTCCCTTCCCATATGTTTGCAATCCAATCAGAAATAACCTATAATCAGAAAACAAGAGAAAATATATGAGGACATTTATGATTAAAAAAGACAATATCAAAGAACTGAGAAATTTTCAATGCTTACACATACCTGTGTTCTTCCTCAGTCCATGACTTTCTCTTGTGAACATCGGTATGAACATTACTTGGTGTCCCTGAGTTAGACAAAGGTTGGTTGACCAAGTGTTGCCTATTACAGAGTGATGAAAATTCAAGGGATGCCTTTGGCAGCAATTGATCATGATGTGGTTGTGGATTATATTGGTGTATGGGATGAACTGAAGAAACAATGTGATTTTGAGGAGTCAAATGTGCATGAAAGGGGTTTGGTGATGATCAGAATTTTGGGCACATGGGCATCAGATTTGGTTGCAGGTGGACCATTCTGGTTTGCATGCAAGGGAGGGACTGTGTGATGTTTTGTTGCAGGTTAAACTGCTGATTTATTATTGGAGAGGCTGTCATTTGAACAGGAAAGCTTGAAGGAACTTGTGGTTGGTTTAATTCATTCATTGGATGTGGCGATGATGAACTTGAAAATTATGAGGAATTGATGAGGTGAATTGGTGTGTTGGTAGTGACTGATTTAGTGAAATATTTGGAGGATTTTGTTGGTCAAATTGATACGCTGAAGTAATAGTATGTGTTTGAGGAGTTAGACCAGAAATATGATCCATAGAGTTAGTTTGGTGATTATTAACCTTTGTTTGCTTATTTTTATTCAGATAATAATCTAATTATACATGCAAATTAAATGCACGTCACCTCTTTTTCAGTTTTAGATAGATAATCTAATTCTGGTTTTAATATTGATGTTGGATAATTTTCATATATTATTTTTAGGTATGCTATCTCGCTTTCTTGAAATGTAATATTATCTCTTTTTTTTAATCAATGAAAATTATAAATTAAGAAAACAAGGCTTTAGGCATTTGAGAGAAGCTTTGTTTATTGGGTGAAGGTGTTCTCATTGTACACGAAGGTACCTTTTGAAAGAAAATAGAATTTAGGAGCTTGTTAGAGAATGTTATATTTGATTCTGATGGTGTCACTACCACTGAAACTGGAGTAGTAGTTTGGTATATGTATAAAAAAACTAAAAAAATTTAAAAAATCATCTGATTTAATTTGACATAGCAAGAAAAGAGTTTAGATTAATATATCTAATATTGTCATTATTAGTATTTGTTACAGTTTTAATTGTATTCTGATACTACTTATCAAGCTCTGATACCGGTTTTTTTAAGTGCAAGAAAATTAAATTTTAAAAAATAAAGCTATTAAGTTATATTGGTGTTGAATAATTTTCATATACTATTTTCAAATATATTATTCACTTTGTCTATTTTTTCTTAACTAATATATCATCTCTTTTTTTCAATAAAATTATAAATTAAGAAAGTAATGCTCTAAACATCTAATAGAGGCTTTGTTTATTGGATGAATGTATTCTCACTATACATAAGGATGCCTTTTGGAAGGAAACAGAATTTAGGATGTTATTAGAAAATGTGATATTTGATTCTGACGGTGTCACTGTCATTAAAATTGAAGTGATAGTTTGGCATGTGTACAAAAAAAAAACAAAGTCGAATCGTGATCCTATTAAGGAAGCAAATTCAATGAAGCAACAACTGGTACCATAGAGAAGCGGCCATAAACTGGATAGTCTTGACCAATTTGAAAGATCATTTAATGTAACTAAAGAAGGCTTCAAAAATTATCTGGTTTAGTTTGACATAGTAACAAGGAATTAGATTAACAAAATTGCCCCTGTTAGATTTTGCTATGTTCATTCCTTTCATACTTGTAGATACTACTTTGCTTTCTTTCATTCATGTGGAAGATGTGATATTTGAAATTGAATTGTGGGTGATGATCATAAGAGTATGAATAGTTGGACTAAAAAAAGCAATACTAGATCCCTTACAAATTTATGGGACCTCATGACTATAGTGTGAAATGAAATTGTGTGGTAATAATCATATATTTAAAAAAATTCTTGATATTGAAAATGGAGGAGCATCATGAATGATTTTACACATGTATAATCTCACTACTGATACGAATAGGATGATTAGTACTAATGGGTTTTAAGTGCTAATTATATCTTTAACCATATAAAATTTTTTGTGCCGATCGAAAATGAGAAACATTGGAGAGTAGTTCTCAGTTTACTCAAAATGCATTTGGTTGACTCATCCATATTGTTTGTAAAAGGTAAATTATACTTGGTAATCTAACCTATTCACTTTTTCTTAAGCTTGACTATTTTCCTTCATCTATATATACTTTTTTTTCCTATGTTTAATGTTTCAACATATAGATTTTTTAAGTATTTACTCAAGCATGTAGAGTTAAAGATAAAATTAATATTTTAGAATTTCTTTCAATTTTTAAATTTAAAATATACTCTTAATTTGTTTTAATAATTAAAATATAAGACAAATTAATGTATAATTTACAAATAATAATTTAATGCTATTTTAGAATTGAAAACAAAATAAATGAAAATAAGATTTCTTCAAAAGCAACCATTAAAAAAATGATGGCATGCAAATTTGTAGAGTTGGGTTTTAAAATTAGAACAAATTTCAAATCACTCAACGTTCTATATTATTTTCAAAAATTAAGAATTTTGAGCAAGTATAATTACAATGAAGAGGGCATTTTATGAAAACTAGATTTACATGATGAAATTTTTTTATAAGATCTACATGGTCAATTATATTTGAAAATATGTTGACAATTTTTTTCAACTAATCCTCTATAATCATATAATTATAATCAAATTTTATAACATGTGACCTTTCTTTTCCCAACGTAATATGTGATCTTTATTATCAATTATAGATTGACAAAATTTTAAAATCTTATTCATACAAAGTTTTCCTATAAAAAAAATTCATATGCTAAAATTTGATTATAAATATGCGTCTAACAAAAATAAATAAATCTACATAACTTTCATCTATAGCTATTTTAAAATTTTGAATATAAAGAAAAGTGACTAGGAATGGAAATAAATTGCTGGGGTTTGACCCCTTTCAATTTTTACCTAAAACTTCCATATTATATTGGGCCAAATTTAAAAATAATCTCCTGTGGGCGGTAATCAAAGATTCCGAGTTCTCATGGGAGTTACTTCTTCCTGTCCTAATTATAAGAATTAGTTGACTAATTTGAAGAGATTAAGAAAGAAAATTAAGTTAGTTATTTATAATAAATAGGTACTGTCTTTCTTAAAATATTCTTGCTAATAAGGTGTATTGACTAGTACTACTATTGTTAGAAGGACTATCTTGAAAAAAAAATATAAATATGAAAAATAAAGTGAATGAAAACCTTATATTTAAGACTAAAATAAAAATCAAATAATATTTTATATTAAAGACCAGAAGTACTATGACGTACGACACTTGTTTGGATAAGTTGGTTAGCCCATCTGGTCCCCTTTTATCGTGCTTTGTCTCTGCCTTGTTTGTCTTTTATACTATCTAATGGGCCCTTGTATTATGCAATAGGAATGCTCTTTCATCTTGTAACCGGCTCAATTAACTACGCGTAGCCTATGTATCTTACTTAAATAAAAGATGTGTTTAATCTTACTTAAATAAAAGATGTGTTTAAATACTTTCAAAATTACTTTTTTAAAAATATTTTTTATATAAATCAAGATAAAAATATTCTCACATATTTATTTTCATCGTATATCATAAAATTATAGTTTGATTTTTTTTCTTTATATAAAAAACACAAAAAAGCCAGAAATGAAGTGAGTGCATATATCTATTTATAAGCATACAATATACTAGTATATTTTTTTAATTAAAAAAAAAAAGCGCGACACACAAGACTACTCCATTAGGATTTACGAGGGCTTTGGTTTCAGTTGTGTACCCTCATTCTTCTCCGCAGTTCGGGTCAAAAACATTTCCTCCGCACTCCGCAGTGATGGTCGGCGACAATCCATTTCTTCCCTAAGAAATCATCGCCAACATTCTCAAACGACTTCCTGTAAGATGCCTTTTACGATTCCAATGTGTCTGCAAGCTTTGGAAAAATCTCATCAAAAGCCCTTCTTTCATCGCAGTCCGCCACCAAATTTAAGGGTGGTTGCTTTTGTCTCTGGGGACTTGGGTTCAGTCCAATCGTTAATGATTACAAAATAGCGAGAATTCACCTTAACGAGTCTAGGAAGGTTAATGGGGTGGAAGCGTATTCATTATGTTCGGGGTCATGGAAGAAAGTAGGATTTGAAAGTTTACCAGGCGTGAGCGATGCTTATGGCTTTCAAGATGTTGCTGTAACTGCCAATGGAGTTATGTATTGGCTTGCGGAAGTTCCTGACATGATAATTTCATCTGATCTAGCGATGGAAGTCTTTATATTGATACCCATGCCTCCTTTACACTCTAATTACAGACGTTCTACGCTTGCTGTGTTTGAGAACAAACTTGCTATCCTTTCTCTCTCTTTTCCTTTTGTACGTTATGCTTTTGAGTTGTGGGTGATGGAGGAGTATGCAGGTGGTTTATCAAGGGAAAAGTGCAATTGGACTAAGAAATATACTATGTGTCGTTTAGGTCTTTTTGATGGCTTGTTCCAGCCAGCGATTGCTTGGAGGAATCAAATAGTCTGTCGTTGTCAAGCTTGGACTGGTGGGCCAAAAAATACTCTATATCTGTTCGATCCTATTTCTGCTGAATATAGGACGGTTACTATCGGTGAACAGTTTGGTGGTGTTTTCAATTTTAGTGAAAGCCTTGTATCGTTGAGCAGCAACGACATTGAAGAGCCTTGATCTTAACTCTTAACTATCATATTGCAGATTTACTTAGTTGGAACACTTTTGGTAGAAATAAGCCCGTAGTAGTTTGTACTTTATAACCGTATCTATAATTCTAATTCTTGTTTGTCCTTTATGTTATCGAGAGTTATCAAATATATAGACTTCATCTGACCTATCTATAACAACTAATCGTTCTGTTTTCTGAGGCATGTATAATTTGATTGCCTGTGACGGGTTAATTATTTTAGGCATGCTGTCTTAATGATCTTTTGATGGTTTTATATCATAGAGAGTGGGCATAAATGATGTGAATTTGAGTTTCTTGCATTTTCAATGGTGGCTGAGGACAGTATTAGTAGTCTCATGTGAAGTTCAACCTACAGCTCCTCTATTATTTTATGCTATTCCAATTATGCTTACAAGTCACAGGGACCCTAATGCATTATTGGTTGAAAGATGAGGTTAAAATCAATGAAATTATAGCGTACCTACATGAAAGGAAATTTTAAAAGAATCAGATGTTCGGAAAATATGGTCTTTTTTTCCTGCTGCTGCTGCAGAACCATTATGAATTCAAATTCCATATGTCTGGGATCTTTAACTTTGTTAAACCTGTCTATGATGCTGGCAGATTGTTCAATTTTGTTTCAAAGATCAATAGATATTTCTAGTGCACCATGGATTATTTGGGACTTGTTATTGATGAATGTGAAGTGGAGAATGATGAACCGAAAACTGGTTTTATCTTATTGTTTTTTGTTATCATTCTCACGACTTATACTAACGAATTTATGGTGTTTGCTACCTGTAGATGCAGTGTGATCCTTTTGTTCTCCCACTGTTTTTTCAATTTGACAAGGAAATATATTTAGTTTCTTGTATGGGTTGTTTTGGATTTGCTGTCTTTTTGCTACACTAATCTTTTAAGTTTCCAGTTCAAGCACCGATCAAGTGCCAAAAGTAAGATGATGAGAACACAATGAAATAAACAAGAGGTTTCCATTTTAGGAAAATCCATAGGAGACCCAAAGATGTGCCATTTTTTTAGCACCAAACATATGATATTGGATGAATATGGAACAATTTTCATCAAAAAGATGAATGGTGCAATTTCTATTCTGATTGGGAAACTTGAATAGCTGATGAAGCTTCTGCTAGTAGTTTTGTCAATTTAACAATGCTTGTTGGTTGAAACTCATAACAAATCTGGTGTATGATCTTTTCACATGAGAATTTGTTTTTAGGTATTCCTTGATGAATATTGAAAGCTGCAAATTTTACCATGATTATGTTTCTTGCTAATTATCTTTTCACATTTTTTACTGTGCAGTCAAAGGACTTCGCAACGGGTGTTAATGTGACATAAATCTTTTTCCAAGAGGGGTCATTGTTGATTCATTAAAATTAAAGCAATGGTTTTGTCTTTCTAGTTCTTCATGGCGGTGGAGCACTGAACATGAAACATTCAAAACTAGAAGGCATGCGTACCCTTTTCTGTAAAATGCATAAAATATTTTAATCAGCCACTATCCATACAATGCCATTCCTTTGATAATTTGACTTCGGGTTGATTGTAGTTTGAATTGCTAATTCTTAAATTACTATCTTGACCAATTCAATAACTAATCTGATTTACAACACTTTACAAAATACTGTCTTCAGTCATAATTATAAGAGCTAGTTGATTAGTTTGAGGCGATTAAGAAAATAAGTTAAATTAATTATTTATAATGAATATGTGTTCTCTTTCCTAAAATATCTTTATTAATCAAATGTACTAGTTAGAACTACCATTCTTAGAAGGATAATGTTAAGAAAAAAATGCATAAATGTGATAGACAAAGTAGATTGGGTACTATATTTAAGACTAAAATAAAAATCAAACGAGGTCTTATATTAAGGATCGGATTTCTATGCAATGCCATTCTTTGGTGAAAATTGAAAAGGTCATAATGTATCCAATTTTCATTTGACTTCAAGGCGTACTTTGGTTTTTTTTTTTTTTTGGCCAGAAAAGGCGGACTTTGGTTTCACATCATGTTTTCTTACAGGTTTTCTAATCTAAATTAAAACCAAACACTGGCTAATGAGCACTCTATTTAGTAGACGTCCTAGTTATTGACACTATTAGGTGGTTAGGTAATACGAGCATGTCACTATATATTGACTCGGTGTATCTTATGATATCTAATTTTCTCTATTGCCAACCCCATCTTCTTCTTTATTTTCCCAAGGTTTTATACATGTTAGAATTTCAAATTTTACAATATACTCTTAATTAATTTTAATAATTAATAATTAACGCTGTCTTGACTTTAAAAAATAATAAAAATTAATTTAACTTATGATATGTAGAGACCTTTTAAGACTTTTCTTTTAACTACTCTTTAAAATTAGAATAGAGCCCGTTACTGTTAGTAATTGAAAACGGGCAGCGCAGGCGCTGGAATTTGGAAATATTTATATCTATGTACCATCATTAGGGTGTGTTTCGTATTTTTGGGTTTTCTTTTGGGGGGGGGGGGAGGGGAAGCAGAAAGATTTTAATTATTTTTTTAATTTGATAACATATAAATTTTAGGAGGGGAGGAAAAATTTTAAAAAAAAATCCCTTTCCTCCCCTCCAAAATTATTTTGTCATGTTGTAACTATTATACTCATATTTTGTCATATTTTGATCGTTATGCCCATATCTTAAATAAAATAAGCATAAAATTGTTCATGTTAAAATATTTTTTCCTTTCTTCTTCTCATGAGCCAAACAAAGTACTCCTTCGGTTCTTAATATAGGACCTAATTCTTGAGTTGGTTTTGGTCCTAAATATAAGACCTATTTATCATATTTATCAATTTTCTCTAAATTACCCCTATAGATACTCTCTCAACCATAATCAAGTAAAAGAGGGAGATGAGGTATTAAGAAAGATGATTGTGGTGTTTTAGGAAAAATGTGTCATATTTCTTATAATTAATTAACTTACCTAACTTTCTTAATCTAATCAAATTAGTTAAATGGCTCTTATATTAAGGACCGGAGGAGTAATATTAAAACTCTTCCTCTCCCCTTCTTTTTTATAAATCCAAATAAAGTAATATTAAAACTCCCCCCTCCCCTCTTTTTTTATAAATCCGAATAAAGTAATATTAAAATCCTTCCACTCTCCTCCCCTCCACTCCATTAAAATCCCTTCTCTTTCCTTCTTCTCATTAAGCCAAATAGACTCTTAATATGTGATATAAGAACTAATTAATTAATTTAAATAAATTAGAAAAATTTGCTATAAACAAGTGTTATTTTTTCAAAAATAATTTTATTAATAATATATATTAGTTAGAATTATTATTTAATAAAATTTTTAAATAAAATACTTATTAAAAAAAATAAAGTGAACTGGATTTTTATATCTGTATATATATTTATATTGAGCACAAGCTTCTAACAGCGTGGTATTATAAATTATAAATATAATGGATGGAGTCCCGAAAGCCCTAATGGTCCCTTGCCGGCGCTTTTCTATGTGATTCATCGTTCCTTCTTCGCAGTAATGGATGGCGACAATCCATTTCTTCCCGATGATATCACCGCCAACATTCTCAAACGACTTACTGTAAGATGCATTTTACGATTTCGATGTGTGTGCAAGCGTTGGAAAAATCTCATCAAAAGCCCTTCTTTTATCGAAGCCCACCTCCAGCACTCCAGTAATCAAAGAACTGTTCTTCTATGGCCCAGGTATGGCAATGATAATCCCTTGCCGTTATATTTGAGCCATTGCGGCATTCGAATCTTTAAACGTATAAAGGCACCTGTGGCCGCCGAGGGGGTTAAGATCATTGATTCAAGCAATGGCCTGCTCTGTTTCAAAATTGTTGATGATGTTAGTTCTCCTCCTTCACTTTTACTGTGGAATCTTGCGACCAGAGAGATCAGGCAGGTGCCCAGATCTATTCACAATTTTAAGTGTGATTGCCTCTGTGGTTTGGGTTCAGTCCAATTGTTAACGATTACAAAATTGTGAAAGTTCACGTTAACAAGGCTCGGAATGTTAATGGGGTGGAAGTGTATTCACTAGGTTCGGGGTCATGGAAGGAAGTTGAATTTGAAAATTTACAGGGCGTGAGCGTTACTCATAGCGGAGAAGCTGTCACTGCCAATGGAGTTATGTATTGGCTTGGGATATCTCACATGATACTTTCATTTGATCTAGCGACAGAAGTGTTCGCATTGATAGCAAAGCCTCTTTTATTCATTAGTTTGCTTTCTACGCTTAGTATATTTGAAAACAAACTCGCTCTGCTTTTTCTCTCTTCAGCTTATTCCATTGAGTTGTGGGTGATGGAAGAGTGTACAAGTGGTATATCAAGGGAAAAATGGAAGTGGACTAAGACACATAGTATAGGTCCTTTTCCACGCTTGCTAAGGCCAGTGACCATTTGGAGGAACGAAGTAGTCTGCCATGATGTTGTAATGCCTAGACTTGAAGCTGAGACTGGTGAGCTAACAAATATTCTATATGTGTTCGATCTTACTTCTGATGGATATAGGGTGGCTAATATCGGCAAATGTTTTCATGGTATTTTCAATTTTTGTGAAAGCCTTGTGCCATTGAACAGCGACCACATTGAAGAGCCTTGACCTTAAGTCCTGAGTATTATATTGCATATTTGCTTAGTTTGAACGCTTTTGGTAGAAATGAACCTATATTAGTTTGTAGTGCATAACTGTACCTGTGATTCTTGTTGTTTATGTTATTGAGAATCATCAAATGTTTGACTTTATTTGACCCATCTTTGATATGTGATTGTTCTGTTTCCTCTTACAGATATATATATATATAATTTGAATGCTGGTTTATGGTTTAGTTATACTAGAGACATGCTATCTTCGATGGTTTTCTATCATATATATATATATAGAGAGAGAGAGAGGGAGGGAGGGAGGGAGAGCAAACGTTAAGTGAATCTGAAATTCTTGCATTTTCATTTCATTTCTCTGTTTTGTGGAAACAGTTTTCCACCTTACACGGAGTCATGTGCCGTTTTGGTCAACGGTGGATGAGAACAGTATTAGTAGTTTCGTGTGAGGTTCAACCTCCAGTGCCTCCACTATCTTATGTTATTCTAATCATGCTCACATGTATGCATTATTAGTTGAAAGATAAGGTTAAAATCAATATACTTATGGCGCACCCACATGAAAAGAAATTTTAAGAGAACCTGAGGTTCAGAAAATATGGTCTTTCTTTCTTGTTTTTTCCCCCTTTGCTGCTGTTGCAGAACCGTGATTATTTCGAATTCCATTTGGCTTGGGTATTAAACCTGGCTAGAATGTTTGCGGATTATTCAATTTTGTTTCAAAGGTCAATAGATATTGCTATTGTACCATGGATTATATGAGACTTGCACACCTGGACATGAAACTGTCGTATCTTTGTCCGATCTCTCTACTAGTGAAATTAAGATGTCAACTACATGCAGACGCAGCGTTGGTAATGTTTTAAATTATGTAGAAAGCTTCGTCTTAATTCACAACATTCACATTGAAGAGCCTAGATTTTAAATTACTCTTCCGGTCCTTAATATAAAACCCATTTAATTAATTTGATTAGATTAAAGAAGTTAGAAAAGTTAGTTAATTATAAGAAATGTAATACGTTTTTCTTAAAATACTATAATAATCTTTTTTAATATTCCTCTTTCTCTTTTACTTGATTATGGTTAAAGGAGTATCTATAGGGGTAATTTAGAAAAAATTGATAAATATGAGAAATTGTTCTTATATTTAGGACCAAAACCAACTCAACAATTAAGTCCTATATTAAGGACCGAAAGAGTATTATGTTGCATATTTATTTTGCTAAGCTCTTTTGATGTTTTTTCCCCACCGACATTCCCCGACTTGTTCACTCTCATTTTTCACAGCATTTTCAACTTTTATTTTTATACCTCTTGGTGGCTACTAAACATCCCCTTCCTCGCTGGTGAAACTGAAGCGAAGTACTGCCTCTAGTTTAGCTAAATGACTAATATGAAGAGCTTAAAAAATTAATTAAATTGGTTATTTAAAATAAATATGTATTAATTTTTCTAAATTATTTTTATCTAATCATGTTTCTTGGAATTACCTCTTGGCACAAACCATTTACAATCAATAAAAATATTCTAAAAAAAGTTAGAAATTTGTTGGTTGAGGTAATATATTGATGATAAATTTAATCTCTAATTATTTCTTATATTTAGAACTAAAGGTAGTATATATGTGTATGGAATTTAAAAAAACAAGAAATTAAACTTCTTTATCATTATTCCAGCCAGACATATTTTTTCATGATCTAAATGAAATCTGAAGAAAAATTATTAGAAATGGCTTTACTGCATAACAAAATAGTTTGAAATGAAAAATCTAGATCTTGCCACGC
Source organism: Neltuma alba (assembly GCF_004799145.2). Lineage (NCBI taxonomy): Eukaryota > Viridiplantae > Streptophyta > Magnoliopsida > Fabales > Fabaceae > Neltuma > Neltuma alba. The sequence continues at coordinate 37,820 of NW_021636162.1, read as the reverse complement.
GCTATAATGGATAAAATTTAGTTTAGAGTATTGTGGTCTTCATCTTTCAACTCATATTTATTATATACATATTTTATTTAAATTACTGTCTTATTACATTTTTTAATTTTTAGAGGCTTAAGTATAAAGTCAAAAGCCGATTAAGAAATAAAATATATTAACTGTGTCAAACAACCCATGAAATTTTTGTGATTTTTGAAGTAAAAAATATAATTAATTATATGTACAGAAAGAACAGCTATATGAGTTGGGACGATGATAATATTTTTTGTTCTTTGTTTTTTTTCCCCATAAAAATAAAAGTTTTGATTTCCATTCACAGTTTCGTATGCTTTCTCAAATTGAAATTAAAAAAAAAATGAATTGTTGTACCGATATAGTTGGTATAAAATTTCAATTTTTCCTGAAAAAAATTTTAATTTCTGATTCTTCTAAATTCTAATGATATTTTTTTAACAGAAAATTTGCTTTAAAAATTTTTAAAATTCTTGCTTTTCATGAAAATTTCTTCAGAAAATATTTTAAAAAGTGTAATGCTTTGCAATTATTTAAAATAACTAAATATCAAAATATGAATTTTAAAAAATACTGAATTGCTGCTAATTAATAAACTTACTGCATAATAAATATTAGTAGTTTTAGTCATTCACTACAATTGTATGTTGTAAAACAAAAATTTTGAAATTTTTTATTTGACAGTGAGTTAAAAATTTAATTCTTTTAATTATAAAAAAAAGGCATGAGCCTCAATGTTATGCATCTCTACTCAACTCACAAAAAATTCCAGGAAAATAATCAAATATTTAGAAGAGATGTTCAAAAAATTTCTACATATTTTTATCATTTCCTACAATTTTTAATTTTTTTTATTACAAGATAAAATTTTTTATTAAACTTATTGCTACATTGTATAATTTAGTCTAATTGAGTGTCTATAATGAAAAGCCTTTAATACATACTTTTCTTATGAAAATGATAAGCAAAGATGATCCAATATTAATATAACTTAATGATTTTATTTTTTAAAAACATAATTTTTTTTTCAATTTTAAAAAATGGTATCGAAACTTAATAAGTGGTATCAGAACATAATCAGAGCTCTAATAAGTATGGATAATTACAACATCATAATACAATCTAATACCCTCTAAATTCTTTAATTCTACCTCCAAGTAGGTTTTAGTTACTCTATTCTTTATAAAATTTACTTTATTAAATTCAAAAAATTAGTTTAATAAATAATATTAAAACACAATAAAATTTTTTAATGATAGTGACAATATTACAATCTTATAATTTTTTTTAACAAGTATTACATCACTTTTACTTGACAATATCTTAATTGATCTTCCTGATTATATATTAATTGAGATTTTAAAAAAATATCAATCGAATTGTTAATACAATTGTAATATGTGTGTAAAGATGAATATGTGTCATCTGGGGTTCAAACTTGATTCAAGAACATTTCAAATGGAGTCAACAAAATCCTTTTCTCCTCCTCCAAAATATTGCTACCAAATATATTTATCTATATTTAGTGACCACGATCAACTCGATGTACTTCAAATCCTGTTAATAAATCCTTCAATGAGAGCTTGCATAGTTGGTTCTACTAACGGTTTGATATGTTTGAGAATCGGTGATGATAGATTTCACGTATCCTCTTTCTTAGTATGGAATACAAAATTAGAAAAGTTCAACCAATACTTCTAAGAATTGAGGTTAATTGCTTTTTGGATTTTGGGTTTGGTCCAAGAGATAATAATTACTATAGTGATGTTTTATGTCTCTAAGGGAACTTTATTTATTAGATGGAGGCTTTTTTTACTATAGATAAGGTCATCTTTTTGTAAGACAGTAGAATTTTTGAATTTGGGAGTTTATAGAAAGTATACTGGGATCACTTCCACTTGTGCTGCCACCTCACCTTTGCCTGCCACATGTTACCATTACATAATTCATTTCTCCAAGTGACTTCTTATGGCTTGAAGCCAGGACTTCCTTTGTGCACGCGTGTAGCTTTACGAGTTGAGCTGCAATGAACCGATTGACTTATTATGTAAAATTAAATATATAATATTATTTTACACAAATAATTTTATATACATATATATTATTAAAAACTAAAAATATACTATATAATAATTTTAATCATAACTATTTCAATGAAAAAACAATTTTTAAATATTTGTTTTACTATTTATTTTATAATGTTTTATTTTTAAATATATATTTTTAATATAATTCTAATTTCTAACGACACTAATTTTGAATTTTAAATCATAAATAATTTTTTTATAAATAATTTTTAAATTTATTTTTTAATTAACATTGATAAGATATACAATTTAGTCATAACTATATGATAATTTAAAAATACACTATATGATAATTTTAATCATAACTATTTTAATCAAAAAAATTTTTTAAATATTTTTTTACTATTTTTTTATAATTTTTTATTTTTAAGTAAATATTCTTAATATAATTCTAATTTCTAACGACACTAGTTTTGAATTTTAAAACATAAATAACTTTTTTATAAATATTTTTTAAATTTAGTTTTTAATTAACATTGATAAGATATACAATTTGATTATATATGTATTATATTACATTATGTTATATTATCTAATGTTATATTATATTATATTATCTAATGTGTTTTATATATTTGAAAAAAATCATTTACAATTAGTTAAAAAATCTTATTATTAAAAAATAACCACTATAATAAAATCTAATAAATTATTCTATATAAAAAATTAAATGATTTGAATAGATTATGATAATTAGTATTCTCTTACTTGTATATATATACTATGTAATTTATTTTCTTAAAATTCTTTATATATACCACTTGTGTTTGTATTGAAGATCAAAATCAATCTATATCATGGGTATTAATTATATTATAATTAAATTTTATTGTTTAATGATTGAAATTCAAAATTCACTTTAATATTAGTTTGTGCTCATATAAATTTATTTTGTTTTGAATTTCTATCATATATTATATATTTCAATATATTGTATAGATGATAAAATATTATATATTTCAATATATTAGTTTGTATAAGAAAGTTATTAATGTTCTTCTTATATTTTTTTAATTATTATTAATAATCAAGAGGAATTTATTTTAACAAAATATAAACAAGTTTTCTAAAAAATTGTCTTTTTATTTTCAATATATACATAATGATAATATGAATGATGATGATATTTTCATTAACACCAACTCCACAAATATATCAATTTATTTTATAATTAAAAATGTTTTTAAATGATCATATTCTTAATTGTTATTATATAAATTTTTGTAAGATTATAATTTAAAATAATAAAATTTAAAATTAGTGATGGATTAGCGACGAAATTATGACAGAATAGAATTAGCGACAGAATTAGTGACAAAAACTTATGTGATAAACAATTTAGCAACGGAAATTTCTGACGGAAAAATTTCGTCGCTAAATATTTATTGACGAATTTTTCAACGGATTAGCTACGGAATTTAGTGACAGATAAAAATTCCATCGCTAATCCATCAAAAAAATTAACATCAAAAATTAGCAACGAAATTTGTTTTTGTCGCAAATTCCGTTGCTAATCAACTGTTTTTTTTTGTAGTGAACAACCACTTAGAGTGTAAATGAATGGATGATGATAGTGTCCTCATATTGTCAATCAACAACTACAAAATGCCAAGTAAACAAAATAATAATCAATAATCACTAACAATCAACTGACCACAAGAATTCAAAACTGAAATATTCATATAAATAATTCAACATTAAACAGCATCCAATCTAATTACATTGCAGTAGTTTAAATACAAGATTTACAAATCCTAAATCAAGTCTTACAAATCTCTAAGTGGTTTTTAACAATGTTTTAAGACATGTCAATCAACTTTGATTAAAGTGAGTTTTCATTAATTAAAGCATTGGATCCAAGTGATTACCTGGGGCTTTTATCAGACTTAGAGATTTTGAAAACTCCCAATCAATTTAAAAGCAATAATAGCTGAGTTTTCATCATCAAGAGTCTATCCTATCATACCTTCCTTTTAATCCAAAACATGCCTTTATTTATTTAAAAAACCAAAAAGATTTACTTCTTTGCATTTTATATTTATTGCACCATTTTTTTTGAACAATTAAAACCTCTTTTTCTTTATCCAAATCAACATATATTTGATAACCAGTCTAATCTAGTTTTTCCCAATAAAGTGCTCATTGAAAAGAACGATTGGTGCAATCACAATTTTAATGACCCGGAAAGCGATAATCCGGTCTGATCAAAATCTGGAGCACGTTAAGTAGATAGAAATGGATGGCCGTACGCCATTTCTTCCACAAGAAATAGTCACAGACATTCTCATACGGCTTCCGGTAAAGTCCTCACTCCTTACTACTCCGATTTTAATGTGTATGCAAAGATTGGAAAAATCTCTTCAGATCCCTTCTTTCATCGCAGACCACTTGCATCACTCTAGTCATCGAAACCCTTTTCTTCTTTTAAAATGTTGGATCCCATGTGATCTCTGTCACTATTGTTTGCTCTATGGCGAGATGGAAATCCAGGAACTTCATAAGATCACTCTTGAGAATTCTAAGTTCAAAGTCAGGAACCTCATTTCCAATCATAAGTTTCATTCCCTTTTATTGTATAATCCAGCGAGCAGACAAGTCTAACAAGTGCCCCGATGCCTTGAAAGATTTAGGAGTACAGAGTTCATGTAGGATTCGGGTTCAATCCAATTCTTAATGATTACAACATAGTGAGACTTTTTGTTTCTGCAGATGATGAAATGGTTAATAAGGTAGAAGGGCATTCATTAAATATAAGGTCATGGAAGGAGGTAGAGGTTGGGAACTTAGGGGATGTGAAACTTAAATATGGTGAAAGTTTTACTGCTAGTGGAGAAAGTGTTTAAACAAAGTTTTACTACGAAAATGGTGTTATATTTAGGACCGGAGGAGTATCATAGTGCACCATTTCGCCAAAAGGACTCAACAACTATAGATACAAAATGAGAAATTAATTTGAATTTATTTCCATCAAAAGTGTTTAAACGAAGTAAAATTTAGGATTAAGGTTCTTTATTGTTGATGTTGCCAACTGATACAAGACTTTCCACATGATTAAAATTACCATGGACAAGGCCGGGGCCACATTTAATTCTAAACCTCTTAAACTCATTAATAGTGAGATTGAGCAGGTACAACCTTTTCTTTTCATCATCATCCCCATTCAAATAAAAAGGACGGAAGACAATCTCATTCTTCCAAATAGTCACTGGGTTTAACGCGAGTGGACATAACTGGTCACAAAGGGTGCTAGCAGTATATTTTTTTAGTCCAAATCCATCTTCCCCTTGATGCACAAATGAATCATATAAGGTTCAGTAACAACAACCAAAGCTAGTTTGTTCTCGTACACAGTAAGCCTTGTATTACTTCGTTTATATTCATATTTTAAAAAAGGCAATGGCGTCGAGACACACACCTGCTTTGTTAGGTCAATCGAAACCGCCGTATTAGAATCATCACCCGGCCCCTGCTTTCCACCAAACATAAACATAACACCATTAACAATGACTTTCCCCCCTTTTCTAATATTTATGCCCTCAAAGTTTTCTGATTCTACTTCCGTCCAAGACCCAGAGTTTAATGAATAAACTTCCACGGGATTAACGGCAAAACGAAATTGAGTTACATAAGTTGTCACTATCTTGAAATCATCATCAGTAGTGGGATTGAAACCAAATCCGACATCGTAATAACCATTAGAACCCTTCATAGTTCTGGGCACCTCCCTAAACTGTCTGGTCAGGGGATTCCATAATAAAAAGTAAGGGGAAACCGTACCATTTTTCTTTGGGCTGAAAGGAGAAGGGACCATGCAACGATCCTCGTTGCCCACCTCAACACAGACCAAGCCATTACTGGAACCCACGATCCTAAAATTAATGGAGGGATCGATCAAAGGTGGCTTTTGAATTTCAAGCACCTGCATGGTGGGATGATCCACCAACACAATGCGCAAACTAACCCTGCGGTAACATCTGAGGAGAAGCAAAAGGGTTGGATGACTGGTGTGGTGGAGGTGTTCTCCGGTAAAAGACAAAGACTTGATGAGATTTTTCCAATCTCTGTATACGCATTGAAATCGAATTAGGGATTTCATCGGAAGTCTTTTGAGAATGTTACATATGACATCGCAGGGAATAAAGAGTATGTTGTTGTGGTCGTCCATCACTTTCATGGTGTTCCCCATATTGGACAAGGAGAGTTCTGAAAGTTCTGATGGTGGGACTGAGGTTAAAGTAGGTAAATATGGACTGGACATTAACGGGAAGTATTTCGGCAAAACAATAAAATTTAAAATGAAACCATTCTTTGCTCTTGTGTCAAAGTCGTAAGTTGTAACCACGGATCCTCAGCCGATCGGTTGATTTTCATCCAAACTTCTGCTATAGAAAAGCAATAATAGATAATTATTAGTATATGCGTTGAAAAAGATCCTAGCGGAATTTCAGTGTCGTATCTACCCTCATACGCCTTTCTTTTTCATTTATTTCTTACTTAATATACGATGTTTTTTATTTAGAATTTGCATTCACATAAAGTTTTGAATTATTTTTAATAATAATATTATTATAAATGAAAATAATATTTAAATATTAATGCCATTCATTGAATTATATTTAATAATCATCATTCTTATTCATATTTCATGATTGTATTTGTGGACTCAAGAAAACTAAATTGAAAAAGAAAGAAAGTATGATATCATGATCCTAAATAATGGGAGATTTATTTGTCAACTAGGTAAGTTGTACGATTTTTAAGCTTTTTTAATTGAAAATTTAAAATACATATGAGAATGGGAAGATACGATAATAACCGTGTTGGAGATCGGGTGAATGTGAAATTCACTAACCGCTTCAAACGAAATCAATGGAGCCACACACGAGTCACTAATCTGGCAACAATCTGTTTGATGGAAACCTTTTTCCACTAATCTAGCCTTATTACTTGTTTCATCTGGATTTTCTTTCGCTCTAAAAACCCATTTACCCCCAACAATATATTTAGCTTCAGGTGAATGAACGTGCATGGGACCAATGTTTTATACTCACTAAAGCTTCAAATTCCTTTGCCAGGACTTTGAGTTTGTTATTAGGAGTTGTAAGGGCTTGAACATAAGCAGCAGTTAGGGAAATAACTGTAAGATCTTAGGATATGTGAGTTAGAACCCAACACTCAAGTTATCGCTGGCCTCTACAAGCACTAAAGGTTCACCCCTTGTCATCTCAATCATGCGAAAGAGGCCATGAGCTGCATGTTTGGCCATTGTTCTATCATCAGGTCTCTACTTATGTCCTAAAATGGGCCACAAACAACAAACATGAGACTTAACCCAAACTTTTTATCATATAAGAGAAAAACGCTAATTTAAACAGGACTATGAAATCAAAAGAGAACAAAGCTAAGAGGTCTTCCTGTTTGATGACCCTGTTGCCGATGAATGCCAAAACAAGTGATACATTATTAGCTCTCAAGATTGTTGGTGACAACACCTAAATTGTCCAAAATTCAATGAGTCTTCTAACGTCATCTGTAATGCGCAAATCTTGTAGACAACAACACCTGCAGGTAAGTGGTAAATCCAAGTCTTGTCCTATGGATAATGTCCTTAAAAGTTACTCCTCTGGTCCTTAATATAAATAAGACCTATTTAACTAATTTGATTAGATTAAAAAAGTTAGGTAAGTTAGTTAATTATAAGAAATGTGACACGTTTTTTCTAAAACACCATAATCATATTTCTTAATACCCCTCTCTCCCTCTTCTACTTGATTATGGTTGAGAGAGTATCTATAAAGATAATTTAGAGAAAATTGATAAATATAATAAATAGGTCTTATATTTAGAACCAAAACCAACTCAACAATTGAGTCCTATATTAAGGACCAGAGGAGTATTTCGCAACTAGGGACAAAGCAAGGGAGCCGCTAGGATTAAAGGGATCCTTCTTACAAAAACAGGATGAGCAAAATAATGAAAGTTAAAAAAAAATGCATTTAGTAGCAATTAACTCATTGATTAATAGTCATGGATACAATTTAATGAGTAGTTTAAAGTTGTCTGTTACGAACATTGATAAGGCATGATGGTGATTGAAATGACATATTAATTAGACAGATATTTTGTATATAAATGCCTAATACTGCGTTTGACTAATGCTCAAGGGATAGGGAAAAATTGCTGGATTTATCTCCGGTGACCCCGTTGTGCATACAAATTCACTTCTCATTTTAGCCCATTTAGTAGCCCAGAATTGGTTATTACTTGGACCTCTAATCCTCTACAATTCTAAGTAATGTGAGACTCTTCTTTTGACACACCCACACACAATATTCACAACAAAGATGAGATGGCGGAAGGGGATCACAATGAGGGGAGGAAGGAAGAAAGTCAACCATAAGAGTCATATAAAATATTGGTTTGCAGAGGTAAAGAACAAGAATGATCAGAACTGGTTTGTATTGAAGGTTAGGATTCTGGTGCAGGAGAATCATTGAGATTGGAGACTGAAAATGACACTGGTTACATAAGAGAAGGAGCAATATCTCATTGCAATATTGGATGAGGCGGGGAACTTATTTGAGACAGTGGTTCAGCTACAGATTGTGTAGGATTAGAAGAAACTGATGATGCTAAAGTTGGAACGTTATCAAGTGGTCTTCCGATCAAATGGCATGGAAACTTCTTTATAAGTGAAAGATTGTGGGTTCCATACAACTTGCAACCTTAAGCATCTGTGCAACATTGCAAGTAGTTTCAGTTGTTTTAGTTTTTGATTGGATTAATATTTACATTTTTTTTCATATGTTAGTATCTTAATTAAAATATTTTATAAATTTAAAGTGGATTCAGATACAATTTTTTACAATAAATTGAATTTGTATGATATCGTGATATTTTTGCACTTGTAAATTTTTTATTTTTTTAAAAAAATTTTATTCCTTTCACTTTTAGACTTGGAGGAATTTGCATGATATTAATTGTTATGTGCATGTCAGTAATACTAAAATGAATCGATTTGATTCTCATCGATGATTAATTGCACAATTTAGTACATGTGTTGAATAGGTTAAAAAGTGAAATATTTTTATGAAAATATTACTCCTATTTAAGATGTTTATTTGAAAAGAATGCTTGTTTAACATCTTATCATAGAATAACAGAGAACTCGAATTCAAAATAAATGACAATTTGACAATAAAATCTTGTTAATATTGGAAATTTTATGAAAAGTTTAAACTTTAAATTACTTTCATAATAATTGCATATTGTATTTAATCGAATTTAAAATTAATCTGTAACTGTTTTAATGTTTATCGATTTATTGACTATTAATATTGGCCAAAAAGTAAGCTTATTAAATTTATTGACATAGCTACTTTTTCAGTAAAAAAATATAAAGGCACTCACAAAATTATTACTCCTCTAGTCAATAATATAAGACTCTTTTTATAATGTAATTACACTATGAAAGGGGTTTTATTATTTAGGATCGGAAGAGTATTATAGTATTAAATAATGAAAAAAAATGAACAAAAAGTTGTAAAATACTTTTTCATCATAATTGTGAATTTTTTGTCCAATCTGAATTGTTTACTATGAACACTTTTTATTTAATAATAATAATAATATTTATTACTTTTTTTTTATTAATCCCTAATTTTCTGCCTCCAATGAAGTGCGGAGTCTTCCCATTCTCATCCTCGAGCACAATGGAGCAGCTGGAAATGGATAGCAGCGCACCATTTCTTCCACAAGAAATAGTTAGAGACATTCTCATAAGGCTTCCGGTAAAGTCCTTGCTCCGATTTCAATGTGTATGCAAAGATTGGAAAATTCTCTTCAGATCCCCTTCTTTCATCGCAGACCACTTGCATCACTCTAGTCATCGAAACCCTTTTCTTCTTTTGAAATGTTTTATCGCGTGTGATTTCTATCACTATTGTTTGCTCGATGGCGAGATGGAAGTCCGCGAACTTCATGAGATCCCTCTTGAGAATTCTAGGTTGACTGTCAGGAACCTCTATTCCAAAAATGGTTTGCTCTGTCTTGAAGTCCTTAATGAGTGTCATTCCCTTTTCTTGTATAATCCGGCGACTATATAGAGAAGTCAAACAAGTGCCCCGACGCCTTGAAAGATTTACGGGTACAGTGTTCGATGTAGGATTTGGGTTCAATCCAATTCTTAATGACTACAACATAGTTAGGCTCTTTGTTTCTGGGTATGATGAAATGGTTAATAAGGTGGAGGTGAATTCATTAAATATGGGATCATGGAAGGAGGTAGAGGTTGGGAACTTAGGGATTGTGAAACTTAAACATGGTGAAAGTTTTAGTGCTAATGGAGCTATCTTTTGGTCTGGGCATACAGTAAAGCATAAAGTATATAATGGGAAGAAGTGTGAAATTGCTGGAAGAGTCTGGATAGTTTCATTTGACATGGCGAAGGAAGCATCCACTTTGATACCAATGCCTGCTGAAATACGCTATAAAGATGGTGTTAGTTTCGCTGTGTATGAGCACAAGCTTGCCATTCTTTATCCCACTGCTATTGAAAACTCTGAAACTTCATCAATTGATTTGTGGGTGATGGAGGAAGGTACAGGTGCATCAGGGCAGAAATGGACTTGGACTAAGAAATATACTACCAGTCCTTTTCCGTGCCGATATCCATGGAAGTTATGTCCGCAAACTATTTGGAGGAATAAAATCATCTGCAAAGTTCAATTGATGCCTGCAGCTGAAGGTAAGGTGAAGAATGATGAAACAAAATTTGTCATGTTCAATCTCGCTAGTAATGAATTCAAGAGCTGTGCTATAGGCTTATGCGGCCATCATCAGTTCATATATAATTATGCAGAAAGCCTCATACCACTTTCACAACATCCACATTGAAGAGCTATGATGCTTTTTACATTGCAAAATTTACTGCCTATTTTGTTTCAAGACTTGTGTGAATATGAACCTGGAACAGTCTAGATCATTCTGTACTAGGGCTTGCTGTCCTCTTGAGATGTTATTCAGAACGATGAATGCAGATATATAATGTACCAGATATTTCTTGCTTTTTTATTTGACTTAACTATAATTTCAGGTTGCTTGTCTTTCTTCTAAAGATGGATACATACATACAAACATACATACATACATATATACATATATATATATATATATATATATATAACTTAGCTGTTTTCTGTGTGGCTTATCTGGTACTTTTAGTCCAGGTAATATTTTCAGCCATCCCTGTAGCTGGGTTCAACCAGGAATTGTCACCAGTAATAATTTCCATGTGCTAGAGGCATTGTCACTTCCAGAGTTTTGTTTCCTATTAGCATTATTTGTTTATTTATTGATTATTGATTTTTAAAGCTTATTTTCTGATTCCTCCAATGTGCTCAAGGTAAAAGGTATATCAATAAATTTGAAGTTTCATTATATTGATGGTTATACATACATACATACATACATACATACATACATACATACATACATACATACATACATACATACATACATACATACATACATACATACATACATACATGTTGATTCTTGTATTTCACCTTTATACAGTTTCTTTTATCATTACACGCTCTGTATATTTATTATCTTAAATTTTCATAAATTCTGTTGTATCTAATTATTTAAAAAAAACATTGATGGAAAAAAAATAATCAAAGTGTAATGTGTAAAAATGATTAGTTTGGATATTCTTTTCCTCTTTAGGAGAATTGAAGTCCGTAACACTGCAAAGTACCTCGTCCTCAGTTTATAATAGTGATGATTGTGAATTAAGATGTCTGCATAATACATTGATATTAAGCATCCTGATATGGCTCACATAATCAGATGTTATGAACAATAAACATTCCAGCTCTAATATTATTTAGATGTCTAAAAATTTTTCATAAGTTGTTTTGTCAACTCTTGTAATCCTGTTATTTAAGTACTAGGTTGTCCATATTTTTATATATACTTGAAACTTGAAATTATGGTGGTGAAAAAAGCCTTTGCAACTTCTTTTAAGTAGTTTGAGTTGGTCTGGTCTTTGATTAGATTAGTATTTACAGTGTTTTTTTTCCCTCCATATGTCTTCTTTAGAAAACGAAATTATTAATATCGCAATTAAATTTAATATATTTTATAATTAACTTTATTAATAAATAATTATTGTTAATCATAATTAATTATTATTTATTTCTATTATACTATATTCTAATTAGAATATAAATATAATAAAAATTAGAATATAATTATACTATTCTAAAATTGATTCTAAGAAAAATAGTAATTTAAGTTAATACTATTTTAGTTAATATTATTTATATTAATAAATTAAATAAATTAGCTTGTATTAACTTGAATTAATATTCTTTCTTGGGACTCTTGACTTGTTGGTTCGATCAATATAGTCATCTAATTATGAATTAATTAATATTGATGTTTTATTACGCTCCTTTTCACGACATGACTCATAGACCTTACATAGTTTCTTAAAAAAAAAAGAATCGTATGATATTAATTATTAAGTATTTGTTAGCAATATGAATCGATTAAATTGATATGAAATTATCAATGATTAATTGCACAATTTAGTACCTATTTAAATAAATTAAAAATTAAAAAATCTTTATGCCAAATATTACTCCTATTCAAGATATTTTAAAAAAAATGTTTAACATCTTATCAGTGAATAACAGAAATTGAATTAAAAATAAATGACATTTGTTATTAAAATCTTTTTAATATTGAAAATTTGACGAAAAGTTTAGATTTTAAAGTAATTTCATAATAATTGCATATTGTATTTAATCAAATTTAGAATTCATCTGTAATTGTTTTAATGTTTATCAATTTATTGATTATTGATATTGGCCAAAAAGTAAATTTAATAAATTTATTAATACAGCTACTTTTTCAATGAAAAGAATAGGATAAAATTTTCAGATCACTTCGTTAACCTTTTAAAGTTTGAACTAAAGATCCTAATATTTTATATTTTGGTTATCAATCTTCATGCTATTAAAATTATTGTCAAAATTAACAATTGTTGTCTGGTCATAATTTTTATATTTTCTATTATATATGATATCATTTTGAAAAATAATATTTATCACTTGACATACAATTTTAAATATTATTATACTTAAAATAAAATAGATAAAAGGAATTTAAAATATTTATTTGACCATATCTTTTTTAAATTAAAAATTATAAAATACTCAAAAATTAAATTCCGAATGCCAAATATTATTTTCTAAATTATAAAAAATATAATAAAAATATAAAAACTATGAGATGTCAAAACTCTTTAACTTTAATGGTATTTTTAATGGTACGAGTGTTGATAATCAAAACATAAAAAATTAAGGTTCTTAATTTACCCTGTTAATGATTAGGGAGGTGATGTGCAATAGCGATAAAGTTTAAAATCGGAGTGAAAAATAGAAAAAGTTATAAAATAGTAAAATAGTTTTTTCATTATAATTCTGAATTGTTTACATTTTAATACTTTTTATTTATTTACTACTTCTGATACTTAATATAAGAGTTAATTTGACTTTCAATTTGGTTTTAAATATAATATCCTAATTCTTTTTGTCTCTAATATTTATATATATTTTTATAATATAATCCTTGTATTAGTTGTCATGTTAAATATTCAATCAAATCGTATTCTCGAGCACCATGAAGCAGATGGAATTGGATGGCTGCACGCCATTTCTTCCCCAGGAAATCATTAGAGATATACTCGTACGGCTTCCGGGAAAGTCTTTACTCAGATTTCAAAGTGTGTGCAGGGATTGGAAAATTCTCTTCAGATCCCCTTCTTTCATCGCAGACCACTTGCATCACTCTACCCATCGAAACCCTTTTCTTCTTTTAAAATGTTTGATCGCATGTTATCTCTGTTACTATTGTTTGCTCAATGGCGAGATGGAAGTCCACGAACTTCATAAGATCCCGCTCAGGAATTCCAAGCTGACCGTCAGGAACCTCTATTACCATCATGGGTTGCTCTGTCTTGAGGTCATTAATAAGTCTCATTCCCTTCTGTTGTATAACCCGGCGACTAAAGAAGTCAAACAAGTGCTCCGACGCCTTAAATTGTTTAAGGATACGGATTACGAGGTAGGATTTGGGTTCAATCCAATTCTTAATGATTACAGGATAGTGAGACTTTTTGTTTCTTTGGATGATGAAATGGTTGAGAAGGTGGAGGTGTATTCATTAAGTATGGGGTCATGGAAGGAGGTAGAGGTCGGGAACCTGGGGGTTGTACGACGTTGATATGCTGAAAATTTTACTGCTAATGGAGCTATCTTTTGGTTTGGATACACAGTAGAGTATAAAGTAGATAAGGGAAGAAGTGTGAAATTGTTGCTAGTGACTGGATAGTTTCATTTGACATGGCAATGGAAGTATCTACTTTGATTCCAATGCCTACTGAAATAAGCTATGAAGACGGTGTTAGTTTTGCTATGTATGAGCACAAGCTTGCTATACTTTATCCCACTGCTATGGAAACTCTGAAACTTCGTCAATTGATCTGTGGGTGATGGAGGAGGGTACAGGTGCATCAGGGGAGAAATGGACTTGGACTAAGAAATATACTACCAGTCCTTTTCAATGCCCATATCCATGGATTTTATGTCCGCAAACTATTTGCAGGAATAAAATCATCTGCAAAGTTCAAGTGATGCCTGGAGCTGAAGGTATGAAGAATAATGAAACAAAAATTGTCATGTTCGATCTCACTAGTAATGAATTCAAGAGCTAGACTATTGGCGTATGCGGCAAATGTCAGCTTATACTCAATTATGCAGAAAGCCTTTTACCACTTCGACAGCATCCACATTGAAGGGCTATGATACTTTTTGCATTGCAAAATTTACTGTCTACTCTTTTTTTTGCCCCTCTTTTCGGGTGAGATGACCCATTGTAAATTTACTCCTCCGGTCCTTAATATATGACTTAATTATTGAGTTAGTTTTTATCCTAAATGTAAGACTAATTTCTCATGTTTATCAATTTTCTCTAAATTATTCCTATGTATACTCCCTCAACCATAATCAAGTAGAAGAGGAAGAAGGAGTATTAAAAAAGATGATTATGTTATTTTAGAGAGAAAAATGTCACATTTCTTATAATTAACTAACTTACATAATTTCTTTAATCTAATCAAATTAGTTAAATATGTCTTATATTAAGGATCGGAGGAGTACTTTGTTTCAAGACTTTTTTGAAAATAGACCTGGAACAATCTAGATCATTCTGTACTAAGGCTTGCTGTCCTCTTGGGATATTATGTACCAAACGTTTCTTGCTTTTTATTTCACTTGTAAGTTCTGGTTGTTCGTCTTTCTTCTAAAGATGGATATTTAATTTAGCTGCTTTGTGTGTGGCTTATCTGGTGCTTTTTGTCCAGGTAATATGCATTCATAATTGAGTAGTTATTCTATCTTGCAAGTGGATGTACTCCTCGAATTATTGGTGTATCAGAACAGTATCTGGTTTTGGAATCTGGGCATGAAGTTTTCAGTCATCCATGTAATGACTTTTATGTGCTCGAGACATTGTCACTTCCTGTGTTTGTTTTCTATGAGCATTATTTGTTTACTTACTGATTTTTCAATTTTATTTTCTGATAATCTACAATGATCTCAAACTAAAAAGTATATCAAAATTTTAAATTTTATGATATTGACGGTTACTCATTATCACGTGGACACTTGTCTGAAATGAAAACTCATCCTATCGTCTGTGTTGATTCTTGTTTTTCATTTTTGTATAGTTTCTTTTATCATTACATACTCTGCAAATTTAGAGTATGTTGATTATCTTATATTTTTCTGGACTTCTTTTTTTCTTGGAATTGAAAGTTTAAAAAAAAATTGAAAGAAGAAAAGAAGACAGAAACTTAGGATAGATGATCAAGACACAAGGTCTGTAGGTAAATCAGCACATGAAAGATCCTCTCTGTACACTTGCCAGGTATCCCAGAGCATTATTCTGATATGTTCAATGAGTTATTTTGCAGGATGGAAATTTGGACTGTCTCACAAAACCAAGTTGAGAGGTTCAATTGAATCATTGTATGACGTCCCCTTTCTTGTAGTTACTTCTTCTGCTCAGTTGGAGATCTGTATGAATATCTTATATTTCCTGGTAAAGCAAGATTTAATGAAACGTTGTGCTGCCAAAATTCCTCGACATCGGATTTACTTCGTTTTCCTTAATAGTTAACTTGACAAGGTCATGTATTCTTAACATAAAATTTTTTTTTTCTCCTTATTCACAGTAATTATCATTATACTACATCCGGTCCTAATTATAAGAGCCAGTTAACTAATTTGAGGAGATTAAGGAAGTAAGTTGAGTTAGTTATTTGTCCTATTTTTTCTTAAATATCCTAGCTAATCAAGTGTATTGACTAGAACTATCATTTTTAAAAGGGCTATCTTAGAAAAAAATGTATAAATATGAGAGATAAAATAGATTAGGTTCTTATATTTAGGATCAAAATAAAAGTCAAACAGGATCTTATATTAAGGATTGGAGGTAGTATATTGTATCGTTTGTGTTTTTGGGGACACAGGGATGCGTTTTTGAGCCATCCATGTACCTTGGTGCAACGATCAATGGATACAATGTCACCAAAAATGTTCTATGAATGTCATATGTGGATACATGAAGAAATTGGGTTACTATGGTATTGAAGTATCGCTGCTCGGGATCTAAAAAGAAAAAAGAAAAAAAGTCAGTGGCCATTTCCGTGGGAGATCAATGAAAAAGAAAATTAACAAGGAGTGCGTTTCATATTTTTAAGATAATATGATAGTACAGGATATTTTATTACCAAGCTGTTAGTTGAGATGGTAGGTGATTTTACTTCGTAAAAAAAAAACATAAATTTGTTTCATAGAAAACGCACGAGGATTTTCATTTTAATTCTAAGAATAAAATGAGATATAATTCAATTGCCCATGTCTGGCATGTGTTTAAAATCTTGCTGTCAATAATATTTATTTGATATAAAAGAAAAATAAGAGAAATATTTGAATAAATCATAAATGCTATTTGATATTGAAATTTCATTATTTGAAAGAAAAACATTTCATCATTTATTTTTTAGTTAACGATAAAAAAATTAGTTTAAAATTAAACTGTAAGTACTTATTTAATTTTTATGTGCATAAAATTAATTAAATCTTAAAATTTGAATTGCTAACATACAAATTAATAAAATTAAAGAAATAAAATGAAATATACCTTAAGGGATTAAATAAACATTTTCACGAAAAGTTTATAAATTACATATTTCTATGCGCATTCATTCTTTTTCCCTAACAGAATTATAAAATCATACTCAAAACAAAACTTGATTAGAGAAGATAATGGGAGAAAATGAAAATCATAGAAGATATATTCTTATAGTGATATTAAATTAGATATCCAAATAATTAATAACAAAAATATCATAGATTACTGATAATAAATTATATGAAATTTATTTATGATGTTCATAATCTCTTAGTCGAGTATAATAGTTTAAAACACAATAATTATATAGATATATTTTTATGTTATTATCTTTTTAGTTAGATGTAATAAGTGCAAAAAAAAAATTAAAATCAATTTTAAATTTAAGTATATCATAGTCTCTAACTAATTTAAAGTTAGTTACCAAATCAAATTTGTAAAGCACAGTATAACAGAAAAGATACCCTAAACCATATGATCGGATTTGAATCAGTCATGTTTGATATTTGACGTTGAAATTTCGTTATTATTTTAGGTTCATGATAAACAGTTAGCTAAAAGTTAAATTGTAAGTATTTAAATATTTAGAAAGAATACCACTTGAATAAATTTATTTATTTAACCAAATATAAAATATTTAGCATGTAATGTTTAAATATTAGGAAAATTAATCTTTCACATACGTAGTAGCTGAGCTGGAAGCCACCAATTGATGAGTCAAGTGCCACTAGGATAAGTAATTGATCAGTTAGATAGAATTATGTATAGAAAGGATTAAATTATTAAATGAACAAAGTTTAAAGACTGATTTTTAAGTGAGTCAAAATTTCAGAAATTAAATTAGACTAAGTTAAAAGTTGAAGCACTAAAAATAATAATTTTTCGTCAAAAAAAATTATTGATATACAGATATTGGCCTAAATAATATAAAACAAAAACGATTTATTCATACGAGAACTACTCCAACTATAGACGAGGGAAGCTGCGAAGCTGTAGCACCGATGGACGGCGACGCCCCATTTCTTCCCCAAGAAATCATCACAAACATTTTCATACGACTTCCTGTAAAATCGCTAATCCGGTTTCAATGTGTTTCCAAACATTGGAAGAATTTCATCAGGACGCCATACTTTATCACAGAACAACTCCACCATTCAAGTGTTAAAAAATCTTGTCTTCTTTTGCAAGGAAGATATCATCGGATGCATTTATATTTGCTCAACCGCAAGTTGCAAGTCCTTGAATTTCTGAGAATGTATGACTTGTGATGTGATAAAATCATCGGTTCCAGCAATGGCTTGCTCTGTGTTGAAATAGACAAGTATGCTATGTCTCTTTCTTCCCTTTTATTGTGTAATCCAGCGACTAGAGAGGTTAGAAATGTTCCTAGAAGCAGAACTATGGATGGTTTTAAGGGTATTTGCTCTTTAGGATTTGGTTTTAGTCCAGTTATCAAGGAATATAAGATAGTCAGAACCTATGCTGCGCAGTTTAATTAACACAGAGGTGAATCGAGTGGAAGTGTACTCATTAAGCACAGGGTCATGGAAAGAAATAGAACCGGGCAACTTGAAGCGAATAGCTCGAATTTTTCATGGGGAAACTGTAAAACTTTTAACGGAGCTGTGTATTGGACTGGATCAAAGCCACCTGTGGGGGAAGACAAAATTTTTATGGTAGTTTCCTTTGACATAGCAAGGGAAGTGTTCACCTTGTTTCCATCGCCTGCTTTAGATAATAATTCAAATGATAAGTTTACTGCGTGTGACAACAAACTAGCTATTATTAGTGTCACTGTGATGGGAACATCTGGGTCTTCTTTTGTTGATTTGTGGGTGACGGAGGAGGGTAGAGGTGAATTAGAGGAGGGATGGACTTAGACTGAGAAATACAGGAGCAGCACCCATCGATTCTATTTACATCCAGTGACCTTTTGGGGGAATGACATTGTCTGCAATGTAAGTGAACTTCAAGTGAAGAATCAGAAACCAGAAGCGAGTTGTGAGTTAGCGATGTTAATTATCCATGGCTGTTTTTTTGGTATTTTTGATTACGTGGAAAGCCTTGTACCAGTCAATTCGCAGAATGGAAGTTCTTATATGCTAAATCTTAGTTATTGCATTGTAGCTTTACTTTTCTACTCCTTTTTAGTGGAATCCCTGATACCCTTTGGAGATGTTATATATAATGATGAACACAGATATTCAGCTACCTATAATATCAGGTTGTTCTGTTTTCTTTCGTATATGAATATGTAATAATTTAGTTTTTGGTGTGTGGGTTATGTGGGACTAGGTGTCTGTGTAATATACTAATTTATTTTATATTATATGAAAAGGAAGAAAAGCAAGTGAAGCAAATTTTGAAGCCACTAGTTTGTGTAGTTAGTATTACATACAACCTTGACTCGCAGTCAAATTTTGATTAGTTATACATTCTTTAGATATTTTCTGTCTTAAAATAATGAAGATATTCTTCTTTGTAAAGATACCACTTGCTACAATTTTTGTTATTTGTATCTCACCATTCATTCTCCTATTGGGGGGGGGGGAAAAAAGTTATAATCAATGATGTGGATTTATCACCACAAGACCCAAAGGAAAGGCATTTTAGCAGGAGAAACATGATTAACTATGTTGTGGCTAAGATTTGAGCCTTGCTTTTAAGCCCCTTCTTGCCTATAACACAAGTCAAATTCACTTAAAAGAGACATGCTTTTACCCTACTGTTATCAATCTAAAAGGCATCTGATTATCGTGAACTTAGTATAAAACTTTTGTGGGAATCTGAGCTGGACAATGTTGCTTGTGAGCAGTAATAAAATCAAATTAATCTATATATTTTGCTGGAACCTGTTCCTGTTACACATGCTTGGTTGTTGTAATATATTGCAGCAATGATATAAAACGAAGGCAAGTCATTGTTTTGTTTCTCTTTGGAGTCAAAAGTTAAGAAAGTGTTCCCTCGTTTCTTTTTGGTTTTGAATATGAAATGTGGAGATGTGTGGTTCGTTGCATGTATTTCAACTGATATGGATATCTTAACATCAGATTTCAATACCATTTGCCTGTAATTGAAGGCAAGGAGCAATTGTCTGTAACGAAGCAATTTTGTTCTGGTCATTCAATATCTGCTTTAAATGTGCTGCTATTGTTGTCTTTTGTGGTCACTTTGTGCTGGCGTATCTGTGTGATGATCACCCCTGTAATAGGGGGGGAATCTGGTGAATATATATTTACAATTAATGTTCAGTCATAGGCTACTGGAAGAAATTACAGAGAGAAGAGGAGAAATATTCAGAGAGAAAAGAAGAAGGTGGCAGAGAGAGGAGACACAAAATTCCACACTTTTCTCCTCAACATTAATGTTCACTTTATACCACCTTAAAGCAAGTCTTCTTCATAATTTGCCTCTTGGTCCCCGCCCACCATTAAAACCTAAAGCTTGCTTATGACAATCTGCTTGTGATGGTGAGGTATTAAATTTTAATCGTCAGCTGATATCTGGGGCTGAGTTCTCATGCTACACTTGTGCTGAGCAACTTCTACCAAACGCTGTTTGTGTTCTTGTTCAACATTTTTGGTTTCCTCAGCTTGTCTAATGAAGTATAGAAGCATTGGAATTTTTTGTTAAAATTTGACACACTGTCCTGTTTCAGTTAATTGTTTGAATGCACAGCTCTTGCACCACTAATCAAGGCCTGCCAAGTAGGATGGTGTATGACACGTCAATGTCCATAACTTGAAACTCTACTGTGAAAGTACTTGGCCCAATTTTTAATTGCACGAGTTAATGCCCTTACAACCACATTACTATGCTCCATGGAAGATGCAGCAGTAAGTAAATGTTTCATGAAAGGAGGTAAAGAATTTAAGGCAAAACTTCTATGGTCCCGTTTGGTAAAAAGCATTAAAAATCAGAGTAAGAATTGAGATTGGGATTAAAAAAATATATTAAAAGAGTGTTTAGTATGAGTGATTGCTTATTACTTGGGATTAGATAAATCCATATATATGGGGCTTAGGAACATCATGGAGAGATGTGATATTCCCTAATCCTACTCACATGAGATTGCCTAATCTTATGTAGCAAATAATTACTCATAATAAATACTCTTTAATGGTTTTTTCCAATCCGAATCCCGATCCCTGCTCTTTATTTTCAATGCTTTGCGGCAAACGTAATCTATGATTCCTTAATCACATTCCATACTCACATTCTCGTTTTATTCCAAACTGATATTTCTTCTTCGATGGATTCCAGTCTGAAAATAATCCTATGTAACTCTTCAATCGCATGAACCTTACCCACATCGAACTAAAAATGAAAGTTGGGATTGTAAAAGACTGAGAAGCATTATTGGAGGGAAAGAATGCCTTAATTAGAGCTAAATAAGTAATCAATGTTTTAATCACTACAGTGCAAGAAAACAAACAATCATTGTATATTACAAAACTAATTTGTAAAAGTATCAATTAAATAAACATGTTGACTAGAAACCACTCTCATCTAGTTCTCAAATCAATAAAAAGTTTTTTCTCCTGTTTATTATTTTCTTTTCGCCAATTTCTTAGCAGTATAACCAAATATAGTCATAAAACCATTCCTCAATCAAAAACACTCAAAAGAAAAACATGATAAAAATTTAAAAAAAAATTCAATTGAAAGTTTTCCATGCACGTACCTGTTGTGTTCTTCCAAAGTACGTGACATTTTCATGGGTGGGTCTGAGTTCAGTATGATTTGATACTCCGAATAGCAGTTGGAGGGCCAAGTGTTTGAGCATGTGGACGGTACTAAGGCCTGACTTGCTTCATTCTCTGGCACATCGGCGGCAGCGGCGATGACAGTGGTGGCGTCTAGCTGTTGCTCTTCTGGATGCCGGACATATGCATCATTCTCCAGCACATAATCACCGGCGGCAGTTGCTCTTCAAGATGCCGAACATATGCATCATTCGCCGGCACATCATCGACATCCGTCGTAATGTCTAACAGTTGTTCTTCCAGATACCGGATAGACACATCATTCTCCAGCACATCATTAGCATTATAATGTAGCAGTTGTTCTTCATAAAGTGCATCAACGATTTCATCAATATCCAGCTCCATTGTCATACTGTCTCAAACCTGTAAGTATATATGTCAATTTCAATTCCATATTAATGAAGAGCTTCACGACTATATAGTCACACTTGTACTTACTTGTAATGAATTCAACCAAATAGCAAGATTATATATTTCACAAATCTCAATAATAATGAGACATGAGGAAAGAAAATTCAAGAAATAAAGATATGTAAAGCCTAGTCAAAAGCAAAAAACACGCGCAGGTGAGAGAAAATTGTATTCAGTAAATATAATTCAAATTATTAATATGAGATTATCAAGTTTATGAACTTCACAAATACTTGTCAATTTTTAAGAACATCACTTTGGGTTTTTGAGATATGTAATTTAAAATTTATATAAAGAAGAGTCAAAAACATCTTTTACAAATATCTTTTGCACAGCTATCAAAATGATTTAATATTCATATAAAAATTGTGAAAAAACTAAATGAATAAATATATATACTTCCTCCAGTCCTAAATATAAGACTCTTTTTGTAATTGTAAATTACACAACAAAAAGAGTCTTTTATTTAGAACCAGAGGAGTACTATATATACTTAAAAGTCTTATTCTCGATTGATATTTCTGATAATTTATATAATTAAGAGTATATTTTTATACATATATAATAGTAAATTTTATTATTTATATTATTCTAATGAAAACAATTTAAAAATAATTTTCATAATTATTCAGTTAATTATAATTAAAAAATGATAATTATTTTTTCCCCTTACCCTGAGAAGAAATTTTTCCCCTACCTCGATCCTATTTTGCAGACTTGGATTAATGTTTCTAACATATTTCATCAAAGCCTCCCTAGTTTTGGCATCTCTAGTAGGGTTCAAGTTTTACGTTTGAAAAGACTGGGAAATATGAGATATACATACCGTTGCGATGAGTTCAGTCAAAATAACAAGATGATCATAAGCTTCATAAATCTTAATAATGGGATACAAATTAAAAAAATAAAAACCACTAGTTTAATATTAACGTAAAATATAGTTAATATGGATGTAAAAATTTCGTGGCCTGAAATATAGATATAGACGATGAAAAAAAAAAACAATTATCGGATCATAGCTTCAACAAAAATAAAATATCTCATATAGGTTTTCCTCTAAAAAAAAAGTACCATGGGGTGAAAGTTACAAAAAGAAAATTATACGTTGTCCAAGAACACCAAAATTGCGTATTAATTAGGGTTACCTGCTTGGAGATCACGAAGCTACCTTATTAGGAAAGTTGTACAACTCTTATTTGTCACTTATACCTATTTATAATATTTAGGAGAGAAGGCTACAAGTCCAAACAAGATGTTTTAGGAGAAGTGAAAATAAATATTTGATTCATTTTTATCAATGGATAAGTGTATTTTGAGGGGGGAAAAATTAGACAGACTTTAATTTAAAGTATACTAATAGCAGATATATGAATTAACAAATTTCATAGATTTATTAACCTTTGTTTGCTCATTTTTATTTAGATAATAACCTAATTTTACATGCAAATTAAATGAAAGACCCGTCTTTTTGGCCTTAGATAGAATTATTTAATCTTGAGCATTTATTTAACATAACATTTTAATTGACCATGGGAGCAAACCACATCTAATGAGATAAGTTAAAAAGACTTTTTTGCTTTCTGAAATTATCTAACTTCATTTGGTCAAAAAAATTTTCTAATTTCAAATAGATATAATACGCAGTTGGCAAAAGAAACGTTTTTATGTTATAAAAAAACAATTCCCTATAATAATTTTTAAGAAATAGTTTTAAAAATAAAAATTTAAAAAATCTGTCTGAATTATTATTATTAAAAATTACGTCTAAAATGACATAGTGGAGAGTGAAAGAAGAATTTGTTTGAAAATAATCAAATACAACATTCTTGGACTCTTCCCTAATTTTTTTAAATAACAAAATATCAAAAAGATGTTCTTTTTTTTTTTTTGGTTTTCTGGGAGAATTTTTTAATTCTTGTAGAGTACGTAATGAAAACCATATGTTTCTATTTTTTTTAATAAAAAAACTGTTCTTAAAAACACGAAATCAAATAGGCCCTTAATTTTAATTAATTAAATTTAAAATAATCAATTTTCAATCTTAATTTGACTCATCCCTTTCTACTAAAGTTGACCGGCCATTGATGTTCATTGATCGATGGCCAGTGCTATTAATGGGTGACCATTGAAAAGAAATATTATTCTGTTAACTAAAATTGTAAAAAAATAATTTATTTTTTTAGTAATTTTCAAATTTTCTGGTGTTTTCATGTATCTTAGCTTCATTTATTAAGAAAAAATTCTTTTTTCAAAAGCTACTCATTGTCAAAGAAGCTTCTCCAAAGAATAAAAATATAGTTTTAAGATCCCAATTATTTTTGAAAACTCAAATAAGCATCATAAAAATTCTAAAAAGGAACTATATTCCTTAAAAAATAAGATAAATTAAAATTATTTTTTTAATGAGAAAAAGTAGAATCTCGAGTATGCGCTTCCGTCACGAGAAAGCATGGCTATTTCCTACAAATATTCATTCATTTAAAAACAAGCGAAATTTCAATCTCACGCAATTACTTACCTTTTGTTATTTTATTTGTCATAAAAAATTATTTTTACCCAAAGATATTTGTATTTTATTAACTGCAAAAAATAAATAGTACAATATACTGTCTCTCAAAAAAATTGTTGGAACCCATATTATTGAATTCCAAAATTACAGCATCACTTTATGCTTAATAAATGAAAATGTAAAAAATTGAATTATACACTCAGCTATATAAAATTCTCGGTGACCTTTTTTAAAAAATTAATATTTGCAACACTATATCTAATTTAAGACCCAACACAGAACGTTCAATGGGGATCTATTGAAGAAAATAATATTTTCGTTTCATACTCTATGATTCCTTAATCACATTCCACACCTATTTTCGTTTTATTCCAAATTAATATTTCTTCTGTGATGGACCTAGTCTGAAAATAATTCTATAAAACTTATCAATAATATCAACATTACCACACATTAAACTAAAAATGAAAGTTGGGATTGTGAAGCATTTTTGGAGGGAGAAAATGCCTTAGAGCTAAAGAAGCAATCAATATTTTACTCACTACAATGCAAGAAAACAAGAAATCATTGTATACTACAAAGTTAGTTAAAGAAAAACAATCTTTACGCAAGAAATATGCTGGTAGGGTTTACAAATTAAAGAGACTGAACGACATTTGGGGGATTCTGTGGGTTGTAATAAGATTGATTCATTGCAAGACTTGAACGAACAGATTGATTTTGATGCTGACATTGGGTTTCAACATCGGGATTGGTGATATCATGGATGCTTCTTCTTCTTCTCTTTTTGTTCCCTTTGTTGATTTGGTGATCAAAGAACTTCTGAGCATGGCTAGCAATCTGAACTGGAGTCCTTGTCTTCACAACATTTTCAGAAATGTTTTTCCAATTTCCCTTCCCATATGTTTGCAATCCAACCAGAAATAACCTATAATTAGAAAACAAAAGAAAATATATTAGGACATTTATGATTAAAAAAGACAACATCAAAGAATCGAGAAATTTTCAATGCTTACACATACCTGTGTTCTTCCTCAGTCCATGACTTTCCCTTGTGGATATCAGTATGAACATTACTTGGTGTCCCTGAGCTAGACAAAGGTTGGTTGACCAAGTGTTGCCTATTACAGAGTGATGAAAATTCAACGGATGCCTTTGGCAGCAACTGATCATGATGTGGTTGCGGATTATATTGGTGTATGGGATGAACTGAAGAAACAATGTGATTTTGAGGAGTTGAATGTGTATGAAATGGGTTTGATGATGATGAAAATTTCGGGCACATGGGCATCAGATTTGGATGCGGGTGGACCATTTCGAGTTGCATGTTAGGGGTGGTCTGTGTGATATTTTGTTGCAGGTTAAACTGCTGATTCAGTATTGGACATGTCATTTGAACAGGAAAGCTTGAAGGAACTTGTGGTGGGTTTAATTCATTCATGGGATGTGGCTGATGATGAACTTGAAAATCATGAGGAATTGATGAGGTGAATTGGTGTGTTGGTAGTGACTGATTCAGTGAAATATTTGAAGGATTTTGTTGGTCAAATTGATGCACTGAAGTAATAGTATGAGTTTGAGGAGTTAGACCAGAAATATGATCCATAGATTAGTTTGGTGATTATTGTATTGCTCAGCATTGCTAGATATTTGAATCGGTGTATATGTCACCATCTCTTGTCCTTGTAAGACTTGTCTGTTACAAAAGAAAAACATGTTATGAAGATATTAATGATTATATTATTTACTTCCGTGATGCTCATAATGCAAGTGCTATTGAATGAATTTGGGTAGATTATGAAAACTAAATAAATTATTTATTTCTAATAAATGTGATATGATTTTTTTAAAATATTTCTATGTATCATGAGATAATATATCAGTTTATAAGTTAAATAAATTAGTTTAAGACTATGAAAAAAAGGATAAATTAATTTGAGAAACAAGAATTATATATATATATATATATATATATAAGAGATCAAATGAAGTAAGATCTTACTGTCTTTAGAATGGAAGAAGTAATAATAAATGATATGGTATGTGGTAAATATAAACAAACAAATTAGAATTTCCAAGCATGTTGGTCAGGAAGTTTGTTAACGTTTTCAAAAAAGAAAAAAGAATCAAATTGACTCTCCATACGATGTTATAATTTTCTTTATTATTCGCATCATGTCACCTATATGAGCCCTCTTTAAGTTTTATTATAACAAAAAGCAATTATGATCATTAATATAGCAATATAAAAGGATTAAATACATTTTTCTACCTCTACTAATTAAGCAATAAAAATTTGTAAAAGTATCAATTAAATAAACATGTTGACTAGAAACCACTCTCCTCTAGTTCTTAAATCAGTTTGTTCTATTAAAAAAATTTCTCCTATTTATTATTTTCTTTTTGCTAATTTATTTGCAATATAACCAAACGGATTCATAAGAAAATTCACTCAATCAAAAACACTTAAAAGAAAAACATGAGCAAAAATTAAAAAAAAAAAAACATCAATTGAAATTTTCTAGGTACGTACCTATTGCGTTCTTCCAAAGTACGTGATATTTTCATTGGTGGCTGAGAGTTCAATATGATCTGATACTCTGAATAGCGGTCGGAGGGCCAAGCGTTTGAGCATGTGGACGATACTAAAGCCTGACTTGCTTCATTCCTTGGCACATCACCAGCAGCGGCGATGAAAGGGTGCTGTCTAGCTGTTGCTCTTCCAGATGCCGGAGATCTGTATCATCCTCCCGGACGTCATCAACGGCGGCGGTTATGGCGTCCAGCAGTTGCTCTTCAAGATGCCGAACATATGCATCATTCTCCGGCACATCATCGACAGTGGTCGTGATGTCTAGTAGTTGCTCTTCCAGATGTCGGATATATACGTCATTCTCCGGCACGTTGACGGCCCCGGCGGGGACGGTGCTGGTGTCTAGGAGTTTCTCTTCAGGATGCTGGACATATTCATCAATATCTGACATGCCAGCGGCCTCTATCAGTTGTAGTTGCTCTTCGAGGTGTTGGGCATATGCTTCATCATTCTCCAGCACGTCGACGGCGGCAGCATGTTGCTCCTCAAGATGCCGGACATATGCTTCATTGTTCTCCGGCACATCATCAGCATTGTAATTTAGCAGATTCCCTTCAAAAAGTGCATCAACGATTCCATCAATATCCAGCTCCATTGGCATTTTGTCTCAAACCTGTAAGCACATCAATTTCAATTTCATATTAATCAGGAGCTTTACGACTATATAATACTTTAATACTACTTTTGTTTATACATATCTACAGACCAGACGAGTTTTTCTACATTTGAAAATAATATTTCTATCAAATTATATAATTAATATTATTTTTTACAGATACATACTAATAAATTCTATTATTTATAATATTCTAATGAAAATAATTTAAAAATAATTTTCATAATTATTTAGTTAATTATAATTAAAAGTAATGACTATTTTTTACCCCTCACCCCAGAAGACTCTCTTCCCTTCCTCAATCCTATTTTGCAGACTTGGATTACTGTTCAGACATATTTCGCCAAAACCTACCTAGTTTTCATCTCTAGTAGGGTACAAGTTTTACGTTTGAAAAGATTGAAAAATATGACACATACGTACCGTTTCAATGAGTTGAATCAAATAACAAGATGATTATATGTTTCATAAATCTTAATCATAAGTTATGAATTAAACAAATATAAATAACCACTTCAATATTTATGTAAAACATAATGAACGTGTATGGATATAATCGTTCTATGGCCCAAAATCTATATATATATTCACACACGCGATGAAAATAATAATAACTATCGGACCATAGCTTCAACACAAATAAAATATTATACCGAGAAAAACAAAAACATAATAATTCGTATAGTTTTTCCACAGCAAAAAGTACGATGCCGTAAAATTATAAGAAGAAAATTATACAGTTTTAATATGCATCTAGAAAAGTTAAAGAACACCAAAAATGCATATTAATTAGGATTACCTATGAGAAGTGCATGAAAGTTAAATTCTTTGACTTCAAAAGTTTCCTTGTGGTTTGGCCAAAAAAACAAAAAACAAGTTTCCTTGTGGAGATCGCAAATTAAAGCTCCCTTAGTAGCAAATTTGCACAACTCTAATTAATCATTTATACCTATTTATAATGTTTAGGAGAGAAGGATACAAGTTAAAACAATGTTTAAGGAGAGGTGAATCTGATTCGTTTTTATCAACAATGAATAAATATATTTAATAAAATGTGAGACGGACTTAAATTTAAATTAAATTAAATTAAGTTAATAGCAGATAAAAGAATTAACAAATTTCACAGACTAACTAACCGCTCAACTTTTATTTGTATAATAATCTATTTTTACATATATTTTTACGTGCAAACTAAATGCAAGTCACACATTTTTCGGTTCTTATATAGAATTATTTAATCATGAGCATTTATTTAATTTAGCATTCATATAAAGATAAGTTTTTACAATTTAGAAAATCATATATATATAAATAAGTTAAAAATATCTTTTACAAATATATGTTGTTGCGCCACAATCGGGATTTGGTCTCAATGATCATATTAGTCAAAGTCAGTTCATCAAGATGTTAAAACATCCGTTTCCAATTTTTTAAATTATCTAATTTCATTTGGTCAAAAAAATTATCTAATTTCAAATAGATATAATACGCGGTTGGCAAAAGAAATGTTTTTGTGATATATATGAAACGATTCCGTAGAATAATTTTTGAAGACATAGTTTTAATTCACAAAAAAAAAAAGAAATAGTTTTCAAAATAAAAAGCTAAAAAAATCTGCTTAAATTATTATTTTCCAAATATATCTAAAATGATATAGTGGCGAGTGAAAGAATTATTTGCTTGAAAATATAACATTCTTTGACTCTCCTCTAATTTTTCAAATAACAAACTATCAAAAAGATATTCTGATTTTTTTTTTGTTTTGGTACAATTTTTCATTCTTCTAGAATACATGATGGAAAACATATTTTTCTATTTTTTCTGAATAAAAGACTGTTCTTAAAATGAAAAAAAATCTAGTAGTCTCTTAAATTAAATTAAATTAAATTTCAAAAATAATAATTTTTAATTGAAGTGAATATCAAATTAAAATATTACCGAATCAACAAATTAACAAATCTGAAACGTCAAATATGTATTGACTTTTGTTTACTTAATCTTTGTATATATAATAAGTTTGAAGCCAAAAAAATATTTATATAAATAATCTATTTTTAGATACAAAATAAAAACATTCTGTGAAATTAAACTGTATTCAAAGTCAATATAATTTGAAGATTTATTTTTTGATTATTAGATTTATCAAAATTTACAAATATTTTCAATTTTTGCAAACATATTTGTATGTTTTGAGAGTGTATTACGTAAATAATCAAGTGAAAAACATATTTTTTTATTTTTGAATATAAAACTGTTCTTAAATCACAAAATTAAATAGGCCCTTAATTTAAATTAAATTAAATTTAAAAATATCAATTATCAATTAATTTTTTAATCAAAGGTAATTTTAAATTAAATTGTGGGGAATTAACAAATCTCATAAAACTTCACATATTTATTGACATTTGTTTACTTAATCTTTATATAAATAATCAGTTTGAAGGCAAAAAAATATTTATTTAAATAATCTAGTTTTAGATGCAAAATAAACACATTCAATGAAACGTTGTTCAAAGTCAATATAATTTAAAGATTTACTTTGTGATTATTAGGAATTAATTAAAATTTGCAAATATTTTTAAATTTTACAAACATCTTTGTTTTGAGAATGTATTATATAATTTCTTTTCCTGAGACATAAAGAAAGAGTATATTACTTCAGGACCTGTTTGGTTTGAGAGAAATAGGAAAAAAATGTCAATAGCTCAATCCATGGTCTTAATAAGGCCACCCGTGTTATAGTATTGAAGTTCAACAAATAACACCTGCAGAAATAAAAAATAAGGATGCAAAAAGAATTATGAGTGATCTCTTAATTCTCAAAACAATCACAGAATCACCCAGACTATAATAACCCACCTTTTAATGGCCGTCTTGTGAGTTTTCTTACGGTGTTAATAACATAAGTTTGTTGCAAAATCACCCGTGTTATAGTACAATATACTGTGTATAAAAACAATCTCGGAACCCACATTATCGAATTCCAAAATTACAACATCACTTTATGCTTAATAAATGAAAATGTAAAAAATTGAATTATACACTCAGCTATACTAATAGTCTAATACTAAGAAACTATATATTTTCATATTTTCAATAAAAAATTACATAATAAAATATGAAATTAAATTTTTTGCTTTTATTTTTTTAATTAGAGAATGCTAATTCAGGATATTTCCCCTTTCTGGGGATATAACAAATATACTTTATCTGCATAATCAGCAATCTGACAAGCAAGGAACATCACTATATATATGATGCAAACATCATTTTTTTCTATGCAACACTATATTGCATATAAAATTACAAATTTTAAACCCTGTGTGTTTGCTCCTCATCATCAGTTATCAAAATTCTCAATGACCATTTTTCAGAATTGAATATTTGCATCACTATATCTGATTTAAGCCCCAACACAGAACGTTCAATGCGGATCTATTGAAGAAAATAATATTTTCGTTTCATACTCTATGATTCCTTAATCACATTCCATATGTACCTAGTTTTGTTTTATTCCAAACTAATATTTCTTCTTTGATGGATTCTAGTCTGAAGATAATCCTATAAAACTTATCAATATTTTGATCACTACAATGCAAGAAAACAAAGAATCATTGTATACTACAAAATTAGTTGAAGAAAAACAATCTTTACACAAGAAATCTGCTGTTCGGGTTTACAAATTGAAGAGAGTGAACAACATTTGGGGGATTCTGTGGGTTGTAATGAGATTGATTCATTGGAAAACTTGAAGGAACAAATTGATTTTGATGCTGACATTGGGTTTGAACATCGGGATTGGTGATATCATGGATGCTTCTTCTTCTTCTCTTTTTGTTCCCCTTGTTGATTTGGTGATTAAAGAACTTCTGAGCATGGCTAGCAATCTGAACTGGAGTCCTTGTCTTCACAACATTTTCAGAAATGTTCTTCCAATTTCCCTTCCCATATGTTTGCAATCCAATCAGAAATAACCTATAATTAGAAAACAAAAGAAAATATATTAGGACCTTTATGATTAAAAAAGACAATATCAAAGAATCGAGAAATTTTCAATGCTTACACACACCTGTGTTCTTCCTCAGTCCATGACTTTCCCTTGTGGCTATCAGTGTGAACATTACTTGGTGTCCCTGAGTTAGACAAAGGTTGGTTGACCAAGTGTTGCCTATTACAGAGCGATGAAAATTCAAGGGATGCATTTGGCAGCAACGGATCATGATGTGGTTGTGGATTATATTGGTGTATGGGACGAACTGAAGAAGCAATGTGATTTTGAGGAGTTGCATGAAAGGAATTAGATGATGATGAGAATTTTGGGCACATGGGCATCAGATTTGGTTGCAGGTGGACCATTCTGGTTTGCATGCAAGGGAGGGACTGTGTGATACTTTGTTGCTGGTTAAACTGCTGACTTATTGTTGGAGAGGATGTCATTTGAACAGGAAAGCTTGAAGGAACTTGTGGCTGATGATGAACTTGAAAATTATGAGGAATTGATGAGGTGAATTGGTGTGTTGGTAGTGACTGATTCAGTGGAATATTTGAAGGATTTTGTTCGTCAAATTGATGCAATGAAATATGATCCGTAGAGTTAGTTTGGTGATTATTGTATTGCTCAGCATTGCTAGATACTTGAATCGGTGTATTTGACACCATCTCTGGTCCTTGTAAGACTTGTCTGTCACAAAAGAAAAACACATTATGAAAATATTAGTGATTATATTATATACTTTCATGATGCTCATAATGCAAGTGCTATTGAACGAATTTGGGTTGATTATGAAAACTAAGTAAATTATTTATAATACAATTTTCTACCTCCACTAATTAAGGAATAATAGTTTGTAAAAGTATCAATTAAATAAACATGTTGACTAGAAACCACTCTCATCTAGTTCCTAAATCAATAAAAAGTTTTTTCTCCTATTTGTTATTTTCTTTTCACCAACAGCCATATAACCAAATATATTCATAAAGCCATTCACTCAATCAGAAACACTCAAAAGAAAAACATGAGAAAAATTAAAAAAATTTCAATTGAAAGTTTTCCAAGTACGTACCCGTTGTGTTCTTCCAAAGTACGTGGCATTTTCATGGGTGGCTCTGAGTTCAATATGATTTGATACTCCGAATAGCAGTTGGAGGGCCAAGTGTTTGAGCATGTGGACGGTACTAAGGCCTGACTTGCTTCATTCTCTGGCACATCGGCGGCAGCGGCGATGACAGTGGTGGCGTCAGCTGTTGCTCTTCTGGATGCCGGACATATGCATCATTCTCCAGCACATCATCACCGGCGGCAGTTGCAGCGTCTAGCAGTTGCTCTTCAAGATGCCGAACATATGCATCATTCTCCGGCACATCATCGACATCCGTCGTGATGTCTAATAGTTGCTCTTCCAGATGTCGGAAAAATACATCATTCTCCAGCACGTTGGCGGTCGCGACAGGATGTTGGTCATACTCATCAGTGGCCTCTATTAGTAGTAGTTGCTCTTCAAAGTACTGGGCATATGCCTCATTCTCCAACACGTTCACGGCGGCAGCATGTTGCTCCTCAAGATGCCGGACATATGCTTCATCATTCTCCGGCACATCATCAGCATTGTAATGTAGCAGTTCTCCTTCAAAGAGTGCATCAACGATACCATCAATATCTCCATTGGCATAATTAATGTCTTGAACCTGTAAGCACATCAATTTCAAGTTCATATTAATCAAGATCTTTATGACTATATAATTACACTTTACTAGTACTTTTGTTTCTATATTAGACGAGTTTTTTACATTTGAAAACAATATTTCTAACAATTTATATATTTATACTATTTTTACACATATATTCTAGTAAGTTCTACAAATGATATCATTCTAATAATGAAAATAATTTAAAAATAATTTTCATAACTGTTTTGTTAATCATAATTAAAAGTAATACTTATTTTTTCTCCTCACCCCAGAAGACCCTTTTCCCTACCTTGATCCTATTGTGCTGACTTGGATCAGTGTTCTAACGTATTTCGCCAAAACCTATACCTAGTTTTCATCTCCAGTAGTGTTCAAGTTTTACGTTTGAAAAGATTGAAAAATATGAGACACACACACACAACGTGGCAATGAGTTCAATCAAATAACAAGATGATCATATGGTTCATAAATGCTATTAATGAGATATAAATTAAAAAAATAAACACAGCCAGTTCAATACTTATGTAAAATATAATGAACATAATTAGATATAAACATTTTGCCCAAGATATAGATATAGACGATGAAAAAATAAATAACTATCGGATCATAGCTTCAACACAAATAAAATATTGTACCAAAAAATACAAAAACATAATATTTCAGATAGTTTTTCCACAACAAAAAGTGCGATGCGACAAAAGTTATAGCAAGAAAATTATACGTAGTTTTAATATGCATCTTGGAAAGTTTAAGAACACCAAAAATGTGTATCAATTAGGATTACCTATGAGAAGTGGATGAAAGTTGAATTCTTTGACTTCAAGAGTTTCCTTGCGGAGATCACAAAGCTTTCTTGGTAGGAAGTTTGTGCAACTCTAATGATCACTGATGCCTATTTATAATGTTTAGGAGAGAAGCATACAAGTCAAACCAATGTTTTAATTAGGAGAGGTGAATCTGATTCGTTTTTATCAATAATGAATAAGTATATTTAAGAAAATGCGAGACGGACTTAAATTTAAATTAAATTAATTGTAGATAAACAACTTAACAAATTTCACAGATTGATTAACCATTGTTTGCTCACTTTTTATTTATATAATAATCTATTTTTACATATATTTTTACGTGCAAACTAAATGCAAGTCACATTTTTCGGTTCATAGATAGAATTATTTAATCTTGAGCATTTATTTAATTTAGCATTCACATAAAGATAAGTTTTTTCAGTTTAGAAAATCATATATA
Source organism: Neltuma alba (assembly GCF_004799145.2). Classification (NCBI taxonomy): domain Eukaryota; kingdom Viridiplantae; phylum Streptophyta; class Magnoliopsida; order Fabales; family Fabaceae; genus Neltuma; species Neltuma alba. The sequence continues at coordinate 2,617 of NW_021636162.1, read as the reverse complement.
TATATAATAAGTTAAAAATGCCTCCTACAAATATATGTTGTTGCGCCACAATCGGGATTTGGTCTCAACGATCGTATTAGTCAATAGTCAGTTCCTCATGATGTTAAAACAACGGTTTCCAAATTCTGAAATTATCTAATTTCATTTGGTCAAAACAAATTATCTAATTTCAAATAGATATAATAGCAACGTTTTTGTGTTATAAAGCTTTAATAATAAGAGGTTAAAAAAATGTTTGAATTTTGCTCCAAAAAAAAAGTTGAATTATTATTTTAAAAAATTTATCTAAAATGATATAGTGGTGACCAGAGAGTGAAAGAATAATTTGCTTGAAAATATAACATTCCTTGACTCTTCTCTAATTTTTTCAAATAACAAATATCAAAAGATATTCTGATTTTTTTTTGGTACAATTTTTTATTCTTCTAGAATACATAATGAAAATCATATTTTTCTATTTTTTTTAATAAAAAGCTGTTCTTAGAACAAAAAGAATCTAATAGGCCCTTAATTTAAATTAAATTAAATTTAAAAAATAATCAATTTTCAATCCTAATTTTTTAGTTAAAGGTAATTTTTAATAAAACTATTAGCTCATTAACAAACCTCACAAAATTTCAAATATTTATTGATTTTTTTACTTAATCTTTGTATACTACACAATAAGTTTGATGCTAAAAAAATATTTATATAAATAATCTAGTTTTAGATGCAAAACAAACACATTTACTGAATTTAAAATTTATTCAAAGTCAATATAATTTAAAGATTTGGTTTGTGATTATGAGGTTTATTCAAGTTTACATACAAACATCTTTGTATGTTTCGAGAGTGTATTATAAAAATAATCTAATGAAAAACATATGTTTCTATTTTTTGACTAAAAAACTGTTTTTAAATCGCAAAATCAAATAGGCCCTTAATTTAAATGAAATTAAATTTGAATAAATAATCAATTTTTAATCTCATTTTTTTAATCGAAGGGAATTTTAAATTATTAGCGAATTAACAGATTAACAAATCTAACAAAACTTCACATATTCATTGACTTTTGTTTACTTAATCTTTATATCAGTTTGAAGCGAAAAAATTAAGTCAATGTGTGCTTCGAAAGTCAGGTAAATGTGGATAAAACTGTAATGAGCGAATTGATAAATAGTAGCTTTTGTATTGTGAAGTAAATTAAACAATATAACTAATAATGCCAATAACAACACCCACACATAGATGGGTTGCAACTGTGCAACTTCTTCTGACTATCAACTAATTTGAAATTCTAAATCATTCTTATTTATGACATTTTATTAATAACAATTGACAACGTCTGAAATGCAAATAACAATACATTTTTGTTCTCATTCCTGATCTTTGATTTTGAAATTTTAAAGGCATTTTTTTTGGAGGATTTTTCCAAGGTTTTGGGCCAAATGTGAAATATTTTTCTGGATAACCCAAAACATTACATATCTAGCCATTGAAAACTTGTATGATGTAGTTATCGATTAAAAATTTGGTTGAAATATTAACTTTTAAATTAGATTTATGAAAATGACGACGTATTCATCAATCAATTGTCCAGCATATGTAGTCTAAAATTGTTTTAATTTTAAACTGTTTTATTATATATCGATGGTAATATGGAAAATATAAACATTTCATGTCCAAAAATATAGATATACACGACGAAGAAAATAACAACTATCGGATCATTGCTTCAACACAAATAAAATAGTAGAAAAGTCACAAATAAAATATCTCATATAGATTTTCGTCTACAAAAAGTACGATGGGATAAAAGTTATAACAAGAAAATCATGCATAGTTTTAATATGCATCTCAAAAAGTTGAAGAACACCAAAAATGCGTAGTAATTAATATTACCTACTTGAAGTGGATGAAAGTCAAAAGTTTTCTTGTGGAGATCACGAAGCTACCTTATTAGAAAATTTGTGATCACTTATACCTATTTATAATATTTAGGAGAGAATGAGAAAAGTTCAAACAAAATGTTTTAGAAGAGGTGAAAACAAATATTTGATTCATTTATATCAAATGATAAGTGTGTTTTTAGGGGGAAAATATTAGACAATAGCAGATGTATGAGTAAACAAATTTCACAGATTTATTAACCTTTGTTTGCTCATTTTTATTTTCGTTTCATACTCTATGATTCTTTTATCACGTTCCATACCTATTTTCGTTTTGTTCCAAACTAATATTTCTTCTTTGATGGATTCTAGTCTAAAAATAATCCTATAAAACTTATCAATAACATCAACGGTACCACACATTAAACTAAAAATGAAAGTTGGGGGATTGTAAAAGATTGTGAAGCATTTTTGGAGGGACAAAATGCCTTAGAGCCAGAGAGTAATCAATATTTTACTCACTAAAATGCTAGAAAACAAGCAATCATTGTATACTACAAAATCAGTTGAAGAAAAACAAACCTTTACACAAGAAATCCGCTGTTTGGGTTTATAAATTGAAGAGACTGAACAACATTTGGGGGATTCTGTGGGTTGTAATAAGATTGATTCCTTGGAAGACTTGAAGAAACAATTTGATTTTTGATGTTCACACTGGATTTGAAATCAGGATTGGTGATATCATGGAT